>NC_058409.1:49976146-50178192 GCF_002201575.2 Neomonachus schauinslandi | reverse complement strand
GGTCATGATCCTGGAGTCCCGGGATCAAGTCCCGCATCGGGCTCCCTACTCAGCAGGGAGTCTGCTTCTCCCTCTGACCCTCTTCCCTCTCATGCTCTCTGTCTCTCATTCTCTCTCTCACAAATAAATAAAATCTTAAAAAAAAAAAAAAAAAAAGAATTTGGACAGGCAAATTTTAGTGTAGTTATATGATGGAATTTAATTATCAATGATCATATATAAACCACATCTACATGTATCCATGTAGAAGATTTCAGAAATAACGCGGATTCAGAAAAACAAACTGCAAAAGAATATTTACATATGGGGGGGGTGGGGAGGCAGGCAGGCAGGCGGGCGGGCGGGCGGGCAGGCGGGCAGGCAGCCAGCCATTGAAAGAAATAACCTAGAAGGCCACCAATAGAGGACTGGTTAAATAAATGGGGAAACATAAATTGAGTATGATCTTTTTAAAAAGATGAGGCAGAGATCAATGATTTTTTTTATAAATTTCAAAAGAAATGAAATTTTACACTTACCTCTAAACATACTTTAAAAGTCTAAGATACAATAGGTGAGAGAATATTGAATATTCATTTTTTGTAAAATTAAACATAAATGTTAGTAAATGAACAAGTGTAATACTTTATAGCAGAAAGACTAGATAATGTCTAAAATGAGGTAGGGGCAAGCACTCAAGAAATAACGATATAAGCACATTATTTAATGAAATAGAAGTAAATACCAGAGGAAAACTATAGGAGTTGTGATTGCTCTAAGGAGTGAAAAACTGGGCTGGAGGAACCAAGCACCTTAAAAAGCCTGGGCCTTTTAACTGATTTTTAAAACCACAAAGCAGCATTATTTGAAATAAAAATTAAATGTAAAAGAAGATTCCATTGTGAGTAACCTTCAAGGGGTAAAAGTCTATCAAAGAGAAACAGGAGGGGCACCTGCATGGCTCAGTGGGTTAAGCGTCTGCCTTGGGCTCAGGTCATGATCTCTGGGTGCTGGGATGGGCCAGAGTAGGGCTTCCTGCTCAGCAGGGAGGCTTCTCCCTCTGCCCCTCCCCCCACTCTCAAATAAAAATCTTAAAAAAAAAAAAAAGAGAAAGGATGGATTCTAAATCCTAACTTATGTTTAAAAAAAAAGCAACCCCCCCCCCCCCCAACAAAACAAATCCCACTAGGACTTTCAAACAACTACATTAACTCAGTATGCCAACAATGAAGATTATATCAGTCGGGTTAATACGTTTTTTTTAGATTAATACTTTTTTTTTTTTAAGATTTTATTTATTTATTTGAGACAGAGAGAATGAGAGAGCCAGAGAGCACATGAGAGGGGGGAGGGTCAGACGGAGAAGCAGGCTCCCTGCCGAGCAGGGAGCCCGATGCGGGACTCGATCCCAGGACTCCAGGATCATGACCTGAGCCGAAGGCAGTTGCTTAACCAACTGAGCCACCCAGGCGCCCAGGTTAATACATTTTTAATGAATGTCTACAAATGTACTGGACAGGATCCTAAGTATAATTTGAGTGGAAGTAAATAGACAATAAGCTCACAGATAAGAGGATTTCAGATTTTGATAAATGTTATGAAGATAATGGAGAAATATGGCAAGGAACACTAGGGAAGTAGGGAGGCACACCTATTTTAACTAGAGTGACCACTGAAGGCCTCTATGTGGGGGAGACATTTGAGTGAAATCTAAAACTTGCCAAGTTTTAGAGAAAAATATACTAGCCAGAAGGCAGGCAAATCCAACGATCCTGGGAATGCACTGAATTTAATGTGTTCAAAGGACAGAAAGGTCAGTGTGACCAGAACATAATGAACCACGGGTAGAATAAAAAAGGTAACTTTAGAAAGGGTCAGAATAGGTAAGAATTTTTACACAGGAGTAGCTACAATGCTGGATTATAGAATTTAAGTTGGAAAACAGAGATGACAGAAATCAGAAAAAGTAAAAAGATAACAACAGCAGGAATAATTGTGGAGAGGGTGACAGGGAGTGGGTGTAAGTGAATCAGGGGACTAGGCTTCAAAGGAGTTAGGAATTTTGAAGGAGAAATAAATTCAAACAGCAACAGGAACAATAAGGAGGTGAGGACACCTGGGTGGCCCAGAGTCCTGGGATCCAGCCCCATGTGGGGGCTCCCTGCTTTAGCGGGGAGCCTGCTTCTCTCCCTACTTGTGCAGTGCGCGCTCTCGGACAAATAAAATGAGGAGGTGGAGGTCACCTACCCCACCAAGAGACCTTGAGATATGACAAAAACCTCTCTTTGAGAGGATTACTGATTTCAGTAGCATGGGAAAGAACAAGCAACCTGGCAGCAAAACACCTGGATTTAAATCCTAGTTTTAGTATTAGTATCTGTGTCATTTTGACAAGTTACTCAATCTCTCTTGGTCTAAGGTACCTCAAGTGTAAAATAAGGATACTTCCCCTACTTCACATGGCTATATTGAAGGCTAAGTGAAAAGAATGTAAGTGAAAGTGCCTGACATGTAGAAAATTAGCTACATATGACCCAAGTTTCTTTAATGAATGCAAGTAAAAAAGCTACTAAAAAGGCACATCAGTGTTAATGCTCACGAAAGCCTTTCATGGAAAATCTGTACACAGAAAACACAGATGATACACATGAGGGATGCAGATGTGGAAGAAACCGTGACCTGGGAATATCACGGCACTAAACAGTTCTGAGGACCCAACAGATGGGTACTTGGTCCCCTTGCCTACGTCTGAGTTTATAAAGCAAAGGTAATATATAGCTTCCTCTTCATTTCAATTCCAATTAATGGGACAACAACAAAACTAGTTCAACCCGAGTTCCATCCTGAACACAAGCACTAATAAATTGTTTTCTCTGAAAACGACATAAATATCTCATTAGCAGAGCACTGTTGAGAGTTGTAAAAAGCCCAGGCATCAGCTCATACATACAAACATGTTCAGAGACTCAAGGAAAAATAACAGTAACTCACTTTCTTAATGGCGACAATTTGGTTGGTGTTCTTGTCTCTGGCCTTGTAAACCGTGGCAAACTAGAGAGAAAAACAGAAATAATCTAAGTTTGTGGGAGCTTTTTGTTTGTGTTTGCCTTTTTACTTATTTAGTTTGGAGAAGCAAAGAGCCCGGGATTCCTGGATCGGATTCGTGGCGGCGTGGAACGTGGTGAGGCAGGCCACTTCCCGTTCCAGTCTATCCTTCAGAAAGGACAGGGCCCCGAGAGGCCTGGGTGGCTCAGTCCTTAAGCGTCTGCCTTCGGCCCAGGTCATGATCCCGGGATTTTGGGATCGAGCCCCGCATCGGGCTCCCTGCTCCGAGGGAAGCCTGCCTCTCCCTCTCCCACTCCCCCTGCTTGTGTTCCCTCTCTCGCTGTCTCTGTCAAATAAATAAATAAAATCTTAAAAAAAAAAAAGGACAGGGCCGCTTAGGGGTTCCCCTCGAGGGTACACACAAGGGGCAGCAGGTGCGTCTGGGCAGCCTCGCCCAAAAAGGAGTAGCCAGGTCAGTCCTCTCAATTGGACCAGAAAATCTGTGAGGGTGTGAGGCGGCTCCGCGTTCTCTGTTCAGAGACCTCCGAATCCCGCCGAGAGCCTCACCTGTCCCTCCCCGAGGAAGTCCAGTTTTTCATAACGCTTTGCTCGCGACTTCACGTCCACCGCCATCCGTCCCACGGAACTCGACTCCAACAGAAAGGGTCAAGCTTCCGAGACACCAGGAATTTAAAGCTACCTTAAAGCCTCCAACAGCCACTTCCGTTGAGTGGGCGCCGACGCTTTATTAGCTCCGCCCCGACTTCCGGTTTGGGCTTGGGCGCTGCTAAATAAGTCCGGCTAGAGCCCGCCCTACGGAAGCTGAGCGAGGCAGGGTTCGTTGGCTTTTCTGCGCAGTCCCCTCCTTGTCACTCCGTAGCCTGTTGGTGCCGGAAGCGGAGTGTTTTCGCAGGTGACTCTGTCACCCTGTTACCGTTTTAACTTCGATATTCCCTTCACTACCGGGGACAGGTCAGCGTTCTGATATGATATTCTGAGTTCGGGATTTAATGGGTGGGTATGAGTGTGGAAGGCTTGACCTTATCCCTGATCTCGCTTTCTGGTTCTTGCTCAAGGGCGTCCGTCGCCACGGTTGCTATGGACGCTTAGCGTCGCAATCTCAGGTTACTTGGAAGAGAGCCCAGTTGTTAAGGGCTGGTCTAGAGGCTCTCTTAATTCAGTCCTTTGTGAAGTACTCCTGGGGAAACAAAATCCAAGTCCACTGAAGAATTTCGTGCTGTGGAACAGACTTCTGGTCATCAGTTTTCTATTCTGTAAAATGGTAATAATAGGCGACATCATAACTGGTTGTGAAGACTAAATGAAACACCCAGAAAGTTTAGACATAGTAAGTGCTCAATTAAGTGTTAATTGAGTACTCAACCTTGATTCTCATAAGTTTTCATGCAAATCAACACGTTAAATACATTAATTCACTTATTCATCGAATATGTATATAGAGCGCTTACTATGTGCCAGGCTCTGTTGCAGACTGAGAAATCAGCAGGGAAAAAGACAAAGATCCATGCTTTCCAATGGAAGGAGATAAAATGTTATGATACATACTGTTAAGTTCTACAGAGATAAAGCAGGGGAAGGGGAGGGCTTGCAGTTTAAAACAGGGTGTTAAAAGACGTCACTGAAAAGCCACTGCAAAAAAAAAAAAAAGGCCACTGCAGTTTTCTGCAAAGTGGTATGATCTGACTTAATGTTTTAGAAAGTTCACTAATGGCTGTTTTGAGAGACCACAATATAGACTTAGAAAGCAAAAAAAGCAAGGCCAGTGAGAGAATTATTGCAGTTATCCCGATGGCTATATAAGATTTTATCAATTTGACTTCCAGCCAATAGGATTTGCTGACAGACTGGATATGGGTTGTGGCAGAAAAAAAACCCTGATAATTTCAAGGTTTTGAACTGAAGCATTTGATGTTTCTAAGAGTTGAGAATATTCATTTTCAGAGGTGTTGAAGAAGGCAGCAGAGTATTAAGGTTCTAATTTAGTCACGGTAACACAGAGTCAGGGTTGAGTTCTTGCTCTGGATCTAGACTACTTGCATTTGAATACTGACTTCACAAGTGTTCAGTCACTAGATTTATTACTTGCGCAAAATATTTAACCTTTTCGTTACTAGTTTTCTAATTTATAATAGGACTACTCATTGGGTTGCTGCAAGGCTTAAATGTTTTACATTTCCAAAACCCTTAGAAAAGTGTCTGACAGTGCTCAGCTTGTTAGCTATGATGTAACTATTACTGGTCACCTTCCAGCTCTTTGTCACTTGGGTTTTTATTCAGTTTTAATATGTTCATAGACAAAATTCTCATACATTACACAAAACGCCATCTTTACTATTTTTCTCTTATGTCAAGATATACCTAATGATACATGGTATCATAGAACTTAGGCCGAAGTTCCTTCTGAAAGTTATCACTTTAACAGTAATCTAACCTCACTTGTAGTAGAAATAAGTAGTGAGCTAAATGTGATGGTACACTTGTGAGGCTAGAGGTTCCAAAGTGTATCATGGCATATGAATTGATAATAACTGCATTATACTATGATGCTAAGTAAATTCTGATTTGGGGACATTTTAAGTATGGTAAAAAAGGCAGTTATTTAGGTAATATTCTGGGTTTACTGGGTCACTGTATTTATAAAATGCCATTCAGCATCTGTATAGCATTGTCCAGTTTACAAAGCACTTGCACGTATTAGCTATAGCCAGCTTTCAAGGTGGTCCCAATGAATCTTTCCTTCTGGTATCAATGCACTTGTGTAGTCTATTCCCACAGTGAAACAAACTGTTCTGTGTGACCTGTAGAATATGGCAGAATTTAGTACGTGGAACTTTTAAGTAGATCATAAAAGGCATTGCTTCTTTTGCTTTGCATGCTTAGATCATTCGCTCTGAGGGAAGTCAGCCATCATGTCAAGAATTCAATCAGGCAGCCGTGTGAAGAGGCCTATGTGAGGAGCACCTGGGGCCTCCTGCCAACAGCCAGCGTCAACTTGCCAATCATATGAGTGAGCCACCCTGGAGGTAGATCATATAGCTCCAATCAAGCCTTCAATAACTGCAGCCCCAGCTGGCATCTGATTACAACCTCCTGAAAGACCGGGAGCAGAACTGCACAGCCAAACTGCTCCAGAATTCCAGACCCAGAGAAACAATGAGCTATTAAGTGATTATTGTTGTTTTTAGCCACATTTTGCTTTCAGTCATTAAGTTTTGATTTGCTACAAAGTAATACACAATAGGGACACCTGGGGGGCTCAGTTGGTTAAGCATCTACCTTCAGCTCAGGTCATGATCCCAGGGTCCTGGGATCGAGCCCCGCATCGGGCTCCCTGCTCCGCAGAGAGCCTGCTGCTTCTCCCTCTGCCTCTGCCTGCCACTCCTGGGGTTGTGCTCTCTCTGACAAATAAATAAAAATTGAAAAGTAATACACAATTCACTAATGGATCCTATCATATTGTACAGTATTAGGGAGGAAAACTGAAGCTTGAACAAATTCAGCACTTGGCAGGTGATTATATATATATTTAAGTGCTTATCTCCTAAATGAAAATACAGCCTATTTATTTAAAGCTAGGCCAGAATTCCTCCTATACCATCTCTTTGGGAGCTCATCCTACGACACCAATTCCCACTGAACATGCCTTTTTGCCATACTTATGCTAATTCTGTAAAAGTGGTAATTTTTTTCATTGCGACATTCATGGTAGGAGCTGTAGTAAAGATGGACTTCAGACGGTTCTAGTATTGGGCTTCTGACTGCTGGCCCACAGTAACACAGAAGTCACTCTTCATTACCTGAGCCCACTGTTTCGGAAAGCAAAAATATTGGCTTCCTTTTACTGAAATGAAAAAATTAGGGAGAAAAAATAGAATAGTACTAACTTTTATGAATATTTTCCAATTAAGTTTTTAAAATGATAACAGAAAAATCATGAATCACATTGTTTTTCTGAGTCACCAGAACAGCTTACTGCTAGTACCAAACACCTGTCTCATATTCGACTTGGGCAACATCTATACTAGGCTACAACAGAGAATTTACAAGAGAAGCAGATCAACTACGGAATAGCAAAAAAAAAAAAAAAAACATGGGGCGCCTGGGTGGCTCAGTCGTTAAGCAACTGCCTTAGGCTCAGGTCATGGTCCCGGGGTCCTGGGATCGAGTCCCGCATCAGGCTTCCTGCTCTGCGGGAAGCCTGCTTCTCCCTCTCTCACTCCCCTGCTTGTGTTCTCTCTGTCAAATAAATAAAATCTTTAAAAAAAAAAAAAGCAAAGCTTAGTTCACAGGCAAATGAGCAATACTCAACAACAATTCGACTTTTTTTTTTTTTAAAGATTTTAAATTTAGGGGCGCCTGGGTGGCTCAGTCATTAAGCGTCTGCCTTCGGCTCAGGTCATGATCCCAGGGTCCTGGGATCGAGCCCCGGCATCGGGCTCCCTGCTCGGCGGAAAGCCTGCTTCTCCCTCTCGCACTCCCCCTGCTTGTGTTCCCTCTCTCGCGGTCTCTCTGTCAAATAAATAAAAAAAAAAAAAGATTTTAAATTTATTTCAGAGACAGAGATAGTAACAGAGATCAAGAGTGAGTGGGGAGGGGCACCTGGACAGCTCAGTTGGTTAAGCGACCGCCTTCGGCTCAGGTCGCGATCCTGGAGTCCCTGGAGAGTCCGCATCGGGCTCCCTGCTCGGCAGGGAGTCTGCTTCTCCCTCTGACACTTCCCCCTCTCATGTGCCCTCTCATTCTCTCTCTCTCAAATAAATAAATAAAATGTTAAAAAAAAAAAAGAGTGAGTGGGGAGGAGAGGGAGAAGCAGGCTCCCCATGAGCAGGAAGCCCAACACGGGGCTCTATCCCAGGACCCCGGTATCATGACCCCAACCGAAGGCAGGCGCTCGACCAAGCGAGCCACCCAGGCGCCCCTCGACTCTGTCTAATGCCCAAAAGCTACCCTTACTATTAAGGGTGACTTCTTTAAAGCATATTCTAGAAATCATTCAAGGTATGGAAGAAAATTTATTTAGCTTTGTGAGGCTTTACTTTCACAATACATAGCCTTGGCACTGTAAGACCCTATTAAAGTTTCATAAATTGCCTTAGTAAGGTAAATATTTAGGTTGATTTTATGAGACTTTCAGACATTAAGTTTGAGAAAGTTAGTGGTTTCCAGAATTTGCACAGATGATAATTAAAACAGTAAAATAAAGAATAAGACTTTCTTAACACCCCTAATAACAGAGTAAGTTGCAATTTCTAATCAAACACTTTCTAGGTTATTTCTAGGTTATATTCATTTTGATCTCTTATTTTCCATTTTAAACTCTGGTATTTTCTTCTGAATATAGGTTACAAATAATCTTTTGTATTAACTCCCAGTTTTAATACCACAAAGTCACCTATTTTACCTTGACTATATTTTTATCATTTAGGGTAGGACACACTTTTTAAACTAGTTATACTCCAGTAACTTTGTGAATGAAAAAAAGGGGGAGAAAACTAAGAACAAATAATGGAGTCATTCTTTCACTGATCCTCATCCAATTTCAGGAAAATCAATTCCCAAAAGCAGCAATTCTAATAAATCTTTCCATGTCTAAAAAGAAACTGAAACAAAAGGGAAATCATGGGAAACCTGTGATAGTTTACTAGATATTGTGTGCTTTTAGTAGCTCAACACTGGTAATACTTGATAATCGAGAGTAAATTAATAGGCTAACATTTAAAAATGTATACTTTAATAAGCATATAAACAATTAGGTAAGCTTGTGGAGAAGCTGACCAAGATACATATATTAGGAGATACAATTGTCCATCTAAATTTTCTAGATTTCTTTTTTTTTTGCAGAGTATTTATTCAAGTTGTTTACTATATAATTTCTCGTGTGCCATTTTGGAAGTCCTTTATTGTAAAGACTAGTCTTTTGTCTGATGACAAACAGCAGCCACACTGTCAGTGATTATTCTGGACCTCCACGCTGAAAAGGAAAAAACAAAGCAAAACGATTAGGTGTTAAATTTACAGAAGAAATGTTCTCATGGCCACTATATGAATTTACACTATTTTAAGCAAATGATCTTTAGGCGTTTAAAAAAAAAGTTTCGGTTTTCCTCTTAGACACTCCTATCAATGTTATGAACAATTTCTGATCTGGAAAGGACTCAAGGTTGACCCTGATTGGTGGTCCTCAAATTTCATGGTCTCAGCAGCCCTTCACACTGAAAAATTACCAAGGATTCTACCGAGCTTTTTTCATGTGGTTATGGCTATTACTACTTCCCATATTCTACTTCCACACATATATTCCTTCATGTACTTTTACTGAGGGCTTGTACATGGTTTATTTCTCATAGTCCTGGTCTACCCGACTATTTTGGTCTTAGCTACTGACCCACCATGACAAGGTGATGGAAGGAGCAAGTAAATCAGCCTATGAAATTCCAAAAGCCAAAAATGTTCATGTGTTTTCCACAGTACTAAGATAAAGAGCAATGACATACTTGGATAAATTCAATTTCTTCTTGAGATACAAGTTTCCTTCTGTATTTCTGAGGTAATGTTTTTATTATTTCTGCAGTGTCTGGTGGACCCTGATGCACCAGCAAATCTGGGGATTTACTTCCCTTAGAATGCTGTGAAATTGAAGAAGAGTGAGACGGTAGTCCTGCTGATCTCAAAACTTCTGATACTGAAAAAAAAAAAAATGCAATTAGAGAAATAAATTGTTCAGGTGTCTTAAAATACTATTTTGAGTTATCTATTATTGAGTAAGCAAGTCATTCTTCAAATGCTAAGTGTAATTCTGAGAGGTATTACTGAGTAACGTAGTTGAGTACCTATATGTAATTTCATAAAGTTCTTTTTAAATAAGGAAGTAGCTGGGGCACCTGGATGGCTCAGTCAGTTGAGCGTCTGCCTTTGGCTCAGGTTATGATCCCGGGGTCCTGGGATCGAGTCCCGCATTGGGCTCCCTGCTCAGAGGGAAGCCTGCTTCTCCCTCTCCTCCCCGCTCGTGCTCTATCTTTGTCTCTCTCAAATAAATAACTGAAATATTAAAAAAAAAAAAGGAGGTAGCTTTAAGTGAATGAATTACTAAATCAAACAAGTTTGTAAAATAATAAAATTTCTAGGTAGTGGAGTTCAACCCATATGGATAATCTACCTGACTTAAGTTTTGTCAAATGGAGGCACCTGGGTGGCTCAGTCGGTTATGCATCTGCCTTCGGCTCAGGTCATGATCCCGGGGTCCTGGGATTGAGCCCCACATCAGGCTCTCTGCTAGGCGGGAAGCCTGCTTCTCCCTCTCCTGCTCCCTCTGCCCCTTCTCCAGCTTGTGCTCTCTCTCTCTCTCGCTCACTCTCTGTCTCTCAAATAAATAAATAAAAAATCTTTAAAAAAAAAAAAAGTTTTGTCAAATGGTGGCATTTACAGTTAAAAATATCCCTATAAGGGGCGCCTGGCTGGCTCAGTCGCTTAAGTGATTGCCTTTGGCTCAGGTCATGATCCCAAGGTCCTGGGATGGAGCCCCGAATTGGGTACCCTTGCTCAGCGGGAAGCATGCTTCTCCCTCTCCCGCTCCCCGTTTGTGCTCTCTGTCAAATAAATAAAATCTTAAAAAAAAAAAAAAAAAAAAAGGATGGAGAGAGAGATATATATATATCTCCCTACAAAATTTGATAAACTCCTCCCTGAATTAAAGATCAAATATAATAAAGACAGGGACAATCATAATGATCACTGAGTAATGTATAGAATTGTTGAATCACTATACTGGACACTGTAAGTTAACTATACTGGAATTAAAAAAAAAACAGGGACAAAGGATCGGGTAAAAAGGAGGGGCAAAAGAAAAACAGGACTTGTTCAGAATCTTCAGTTACTTTATAGGAAATGATTGCTCAGGGCTAAGGCAGTCTTTATTGAGTGAATGAATAAATGAGTGAAAGAAAAGAAGGTGAGCTGGGAGAAAAATATAGGAATGGCTACTGTTCCTCACAATCTCTCCAGTGTAAGCATAGGAGAGTCTTTTAAAGGACAGAAGAAAGGAAAGAACAAAAATTTCCCTATATAAAATCGTTATCATTAAAAAATCAGAGATATGTTCTGTTGAGTCACTACCTTTTTAAATGGAGGTAGTAAGTTAATTTCTACTTGCATGAAACCTAGCAGACCATTGTGATCTAAGCTACAATGGTCTCGCTGATTTTAAAATGAGAAATAATGCCTATAATAGAATATTCATATGTACATATGCCTGTACATATATTTTTTTAAAAATCTGAAGTACAACTTACCGTTAGGTTTAGGATTGTCTCTTCTGTCAGGGAACCTTATTAATGGAGTATGTGGCTTGACTACCTAAAAGAAAAATAAAATCCATGGAAAAAAAAAGATGAAGCACTAAAATAAACTCGTTAAGTATAAAAGAAACAACCTACTGGGCTTCATAGATACTTTTGTTAAAATAAACTAACTTAGTATTTGACAGCAACTTTAAATCTTCCTATTTTACTCTTCCCCAGCCAGGAAAGCTGGTCTATGAACTATTAAGTTGTTTATCTGTTCTTCATAATAACTTTGGACTTTTCACATTATAAGACATTTTACTATACTACCAACTGACCTCAAAAACAACCCTATGAAAAAGATGACACATTTTATGTTGCATGATATATATTGCCCTGCTGCCTGGTAAGAATTCAAAGTTTCCTGACTTGTATTGAGTGTTGTTTTCCTACTATGTCAATATCTAGCAGTGTAAAACAGGGTAAGAAGCATACTGAAAATTAGGTCATTAAGAAAATACTTTTCCTGGGAGGCTCAGTTGGTTAACCGTCTGCCTTCAGCTGAGGTCGTGGTCCCAGGGTGAGAGACTGAGTTCCCCATCAGCGAGGAGCCTGCTTTTCCCTATGCCCCCCGCTCCCCCTGCTTGTGTGGGCTCTCACTCACTGACAAATTTTTAAAGGAAAATACTTTTTCTGACTACAAAAGTAACACATGTTCTGTGTAAAAAATTCGGAAGAAATTGAAAAAAGCACAAGTAAGAAAATACTATCTATAATCCCCAACCCCCATAAAACAGACTTAAACATTTGTTAGCACATTTGGTCTGAGGGCTATACCCACAGAAATATGTATTTTTAGAATATTGTTTTTATAACAGATATTTGCAGAGTATTAATGTTTTATCCCTAAAATTCCAGATAATGCTATAGAGGAACTTAAATGGACATTTCAATATGAAATTATCTGAATACACAATGCTAAGACTCTAATGAACAGTACTATTTGCATCTAATCTCTGAGTTGCTCTGTAACTAATGATATTGAGATGTGTGTTTATTTGCAAAATATCTGTATATATGTACTATATATTATATATTTTATATGACTACAGAAGTAAATAGCCTTGCTGGGACTCGCCTGAAACCACCACAATTGTGCTGCTGAGAGAAAATGCTGGAATAGAGTTGTCTTCCTTTCCTTTCATGGTAAAAAACAAAACTCTAGGGCGCCTGGGGGCTCAGTCGTTAAGCTTCTGCCTTCGGCTCAGGTCTCAGGTCGTGATCCCAGGGTCCTGGGATAGAGCCTCATATCGGCCTCCCTTCTCAGCGGGGAGCCTGCTTCTCCCTCTGCCTGCCCCTCCCTCTGCTTGTGCGCTCTCTCTGTCCTCATGAATAAATAAATAAAAATCTTAAAAAAAACAACAAAACTCTAATGTAATATTGTGTGTCAACTATACTTAAATAAAAATTTTTAAAAAAGCAATTCTCCCTCTAGTGACTTTTTCCCTTTTCATAGCCAAGGTTCTTTAAAGAATGTTCTAGCCATCCACTCTCAATACCCCATTTAAAAGTTCTTAAAATGTTCAACAGCTTTCAAAATAAACTTCAAATTCCACATCTGTCCTTCACAAGGCCCATCCTGATCTGGCATTTCCTTACCTCTCAAGCCTCATTCCCCACCATTGTCTTATAGACCTTTTATTCCAGGTATTCTTTTTTTTTTATTCCAGGTATTCTGAAGTACTTTTCTGTTCCTATTCATCATGCCATTCAATCCACAGCTTGTGTTCTCTGCCAGGAAATCTATCCTCAGTCCCGCCCCACTTCCATGCCTCATGCTTTCATCTGGTTTGGTTTTGTTTTGTTTTTAAGATTTTATTTATTTATTTGAGAGAGAGCAAAGGGGGGCAAGAGAGAGAGCACGAACAGGGAAAGGGGCAGAGGGAGAAGCAGACTCCCCGCTGAGCAGGACACCCGAAGCGGGGCTCGATGCAAACACCCCGGTATCATGACCTGAGCTGAAGGCAGACACCTAACAGACTGAGCCATCCAGGTGCCCCTCATCTGTTTATCTTTTAAAACAATCAAATATCACTCCCCTCTAAAAAGCTTTCCTGATTTCAAAGTCTGATTTTAAAACTCCTCCTTTGTGTTTCCACGGCATCCTGAACATTTTAAGAATATTATGCAGAGGACAGATCAATGAGCCAATGATTACAGGACAGCTAAGCTCCTGAAAAGGCAGAGTCAGAGAAATTGGCATTTCTGCAGTAGTTCCTGGTACATACTAAATGCTCCGGAAACATTTGCCAAGTGAGTGAATAGAGACCATTTGTAAGTTAGGACTAACTATGTATGTATACACACACTTACACAACCGTACGTACACAGAGAATCCATTTCAGCATTACTTTTGCACACTTAAAAATATGATGTAATATGCCCTTATAGATTAAATTTCCAGTTTCATGTCCTTTTTTTCTTTTTAAGATTTTTTTAAATTTATTTATTTGACAGAGAGATAGCATAAGTAGGCAGAGCAGCAGGCAGAGGGAAAGGGAGAAGCAGTCTCTCTGCTGAGCAGGGAGCCCGATGCGGGGCTCGATCCCAGGACCCTAAGATCATGACCTGAGCTGAAGGCAGCCGCTTAACCGACTGAGCCACCCAGGCGCCCCTCGTGTCCACCTTTTAAAAGATTTTATTTATTTATTTGAGGGAAGGAGAGAGAGAGAGAGAGAATGAGCAGGGGAAGGGGCAGAGGGAAACAGACAAGCAGACTCCCCGCTGAACAGGGAGCCCAATGCAGGGCTTGATCCAGGACCCTGAGATCATGACCTGAGCTGAAATCAGATGCTTAACTGACTGAGCCACCCAGGTGCCCCTGGTATCCCCTTAAAAGAAATTTTTCTAAATACATGAGAGTAGAGAAAGTACTATAATAAACCCTAATAAACAAAAAATAAAATAAATCCTGACACATTATACAATTTCAACAGTAATATAATCTTATTTTATCACCCCTTCCCCCATTAAACAAATCCCAACCATCTCCTCTTACCTGTTAATACCTTCCATATGTATCACTAACAGAAAACAGATTTTTGTGAAATCACAACCCCAATACATTTTACAATTCACAAGTTAAAAATAATTCTTCAGTATCATCTAATACTTAGCTTATGCTCAAATTTTCCTCTCTCAAAATTTGCTTTTTAAACTCTAAATGTAAACACCAAGAAGCAACTCTAACTGTATATTAGTTGGGTAACATAACTAAGAGAATAAAAAAGAGCTAATCCAAATAACTTTCATAGGGCTTAGACTATACTTCAGTCTAAAGGCAATGGTAATAATAATAATAATAAATACAAAGAAATTTTGAACTTCTTAGTTTGGTGTTGGGAGTTGTATAAATACAGCAATTTTGAAACCATTTTCTATCTACTGTAGGACTGAGCCAATGAGTACATACATTTATATTGATATTTGGGGGAGCCAGGGATTTGCCTGTGGGAGAAAGTGTGGGATTGGGGGGGAAAGAGAAGGAAGAATGCTGGGGTGTTCAGACTGGAATCTAAGGGGTCAGTATAAATTCATGATAAATGCCATGAGTTTATTCAGCCTGTCCCATTAATGGATATTTGGGTTGTTTCCAGTCTTTATTACAAATAATGCATACAGTAAATATCCTCATACTATTCTTATCTGTGCCAGTATATCTGTGGGATAGATTCCTAGGAAAGAGATTGCTGGGTCAAAAGATAGAAAACTAATTTTGAGAGATACTCCTAGATTTTCTTTCACAGAGGTTCTACTGTTTTACATTCCCATATTGGTTCCTAGAGCGACCGATAAGTGCCTGCTTACACACAGCCTTCCCAACAGACTTATGTTATCTAACTTGTACATTTTTAATAAAATCTAAGTGAGGAAAAATGTTATCTCCATGTAGTTGTAATTCTCACTTATTGTGAGGCTGTCCAGTTTTTCATATGGTTAAGAGCCATTTTCATTTCTTCACCTGTGAAGAGTACATTCACAGCTCTTGCCTATTTTTCTATGCTTACAAATTCTTTATATAGTATGGTTATTAACCCTTTTTCTGTTGCAAATTTTTTTCCTTGTTTTTTTTTTTTTTAGTCGAATGCTTTTTAATTTTTTGAATGAGTAAAGGTGTTTTTTTCTTTCTAGTACGGCCCAAACTGTCAGGTTTTTCCCCTTACTGTATCTTGATATTAAAGCATAGTTGGGAAAGTTTTCACTGTTCCCAGGTTATAAACAAAGTCTTGTTTTCATTTGGTATTGCATGGCTTTGTTTCTTTTAATTTTCAATTTTGAAATAATTATGGAGTCATAGGAAGTTGCAAGAAATGTACAGGGAAATTGCAGGTACCTTCATTCAGTTTCCTACTACAGTAATATCTTACAGAACTATAGCACAGTAACAAAACCAGGAAACTGACATTGATACAGTCCATATAGCTTATTTAGATTTTATCAGTTTTATATGCACTCATTTGTGCATGTATAATTCTTTGCAACTTTGGCTTCATTTTTTACATTAAAATATCAGATCCATATGCAATTTATCACTTCCTCTCCAACAAACCCCTGGCAACCACTGATCTTTTTACTGTCTCCACAGTTTTGTCTTTTCCAGAATGTCACATATTTGGAATCATTCAGTAAGTAGTCTTTTCAGTTCGGTTTCTTTCACTTAGTAACATGCATATAAGTTTCCTCCGTGTCTTTTCATGGCTTGATAGCAAATTTCTTTTTAGTGTTGGATAATAGTCCATTGTCTGGATGTACCACAGTTTATGTTATCTATTTACCTACTACTAAAGGATATCTTGGTTGCTTCCAAATTTTTACAATTATGAATAAAGCTGCTATAAATATCCATGTGCAGGTTTCTATGTAGACCTAAGTTTTCAACTCATTTGGGTAAACAGCAAAGTGCAATTGTTTGATCATATAGTAAAAGTATATCAAGTTTTTAAAGAAACTGCCAAACTGCCTTCCAAAGAGGCTGTACCATATTGCATTCTCACCAGGAGTGAACGAGAGTGCCTAATGCTCCAGATCTTTGCCAGCATTCGGTGGTATCAATGTTCTTCTGGATTTTGGCCACTCTAATAGGTATGAAGTGATATTTCACTGTTGTCTTAATTTGCAAATCCATGATGACATATGATGATGAGCATCTTTTCATATGCCTGTGTGTGATCTGTCTTCTTTGATGAGGGGTCTGTTCAGGTCTTTAAGCCATTTTGTTGTTGTTGTCTTTATGTAAGCTCCACAGCCCAGGGCAGGGCTCAAACTCAAACTCAGGATCCTATCAAGACCTGAGCTGAGATCAAGAGCCAGACACTTAACGGAATGAGCCACCCAGGCACCCTGCCCATTTTTATTTTTAATTTTTTTTAAAGATTTTATTTATTTATTTATCAGAGAGCGAGCGAGAGAGAAACAGCATGAGAGGGGAGAAGGTCAGAGGGAGAAGCAGGCTCCCCGCTGAGCCGGGAGCCCGATGTGGGACTCGATCCCAGGACCCTGGGATCATGACCTGAGCCGAAGGCAGTCGCTTAACCAACTGAGCCACCCAGGCGCCCACCCTGCCCATTTTTAAATCAGGTTGTTTTCTTATTGTTAAGTTTTAAGAGTTCTTTGTATAATTTGGATAATGGTCCTTTATTAAATGTTTTTCGCATATATTTTCTCCCAGTCTGTGGCTTGTCATCTCACTATCTTAACTGTCTTTTGCAGACAAGATTTTAACTTGAATAACATCCAGCTTATCATTTCTTTCACATATCATGTCTTTGGTGTTGTATCTAAAAAGTCATAGCCAGGGACGCCTGGGTGGCTCAGTTGGTTGGGCGTTTCCCTTCAGCTCAGGTCATGATCCCAAGGTCCTGGGATCCAGTCCCGAATTGGGCTCCCTGCTCAGTGGGGAACCTGCTTCTCCCTCTGCCTCTGCCCCTCCCCCTACCTCTGTCCCTCCCCCTGCTTCTGCTCATCCGTGCTTGGGCATCAAGCCATGAAAAGACATGGAGGAAACTTATATGCATGTTTCTCTCTGTCAAAATAAATAAATAAAATCTTTGGGGGGGGGAATAAATAAATAAATAATAAAAAGTCACAGCCAAACCCAATATCATCTACATTTTTTCTTATGTTATTTTCTAGTTTTGCATTTTACATACAATTCTATGATCCATTTTGAGTCAATTTTTGTGAAGGGTATAAGGTCTATGTCTAGATTCATTTTTTTCCAAGTGGATATCCAGTTGTTCCACAACATTTATTGAAAAGACTATCTTTTCACCATCTATTGCGTTTGCTCCTTTGTCACAGATCAGTTAAATAGGTTTTAATTTTTACCTTTCTAGGTCTCTTAGTTTTAGGTATGCCTCATATATAGCATAGCATTGGATAGGCATTTGTTAGCCAATTTGAGAATAATAATTTGATTTAGACCATTTACATTTACAGATATAATTCACAAGTTTGGTATATTTTGTCACATCATTTTATGATTATTTAAAAATAAATTCCTTTGTCATATTACCTTTTTCTTTGCTTTCGTTTGTGGGATTTTTTTAATTTGGAAAGATTTGTAAATTGTACTTTTGTGTATTTATATTTACATTACTATCTTTACATAATTCCCTTAATGGCCACTTTCTGAGATACTACCCATTGGTTCATTATTATGAGAAAGAATGAAAGCAGGTGATCGGGATCTCTTCTCTGCTTTCCTTCCCATCTTTTACTACCAGTTAATAACCAGGGGCAGTAGCAAGTGTATTCTACCTTTTGTATACTCTCCCCCCTTATTCCTCCATTTTACAAGTTGAACTAGAGCTATACTGTCAAACAACAGTATTACCAACAAGTCTTTCCCTCGTATCTCCATTATTTAGTCTTAGTTCTTACGGCCACATATATTCAATGTTCATATCCGTTTCCTATGTTTAAACAACTCCAAGTACAACTAAATATTCCTTAGTTGTCTTTCATTCTCTGGGAGATCTAGTAGGAAGGGCTCCAGGGAACAATATTCCCTGAGTTACTGAAGATGTAGAAGGATTTGTGGCCTTTACAACTTGAAGGTCAATGTAGCTAGATATATCTCTGGTTCACATTTTCCATCTTTACCTTAAATATGTTATCCACATGTCCTCCTTTATGAACTATTATTGTTGAAAACTCTAACTTTCGTTCTCTGTTAAGTGCTTGGTCTTGTAGCCTGGATCACCCAAATTTTCTTTTTCTCCTTTAAAAATCTAAAGATTCTAGGGGCTCCTGGGTGGCTTAGTCAGTTGGGCATCCGACTCTTGGTTTCGGCTTAAGTCATGACCTCAGGGTCCTGGGATCCAGCCCTGTGTGCGTCAGGCTCCCCACTCGGTGGTGAGTCAGCTTGTCTCCCACTCTCTCTGCCCCCTCCTCCCCATGTGAGCACTTGCGCGTACGCGTGCTCTCTAATAAATAAATATTTTTTTAAAATTTTCAAGATTCGGGGCGCCTGGGTGGCTCAGTCGTTAAGCGTCTGCCTTCGGCTCAGGTCATGATCCCAGGGTCCTGGGATCGAGTCCCACATCGGGCTCCCCGTTCGGCGGGAAGCCTGCTTCTCCCTCTCCCACTCTCCCTGCTTGTGTTCCCTCTCTCGCTGTCTCTCTCTCTGTTAAAAAAATAAATTTAAAAAAAAAAATCTTTAAAATTTTCAAGATTCTACTAGAATATACCCATTACTCAAACACAGTTGGTTAATTCTCTCAAGCCTAAGGTATAGGTTTAAGTCTTCTTTTACATCAGGCAAGTTTTAGTAACTTACGGGTTTTGAGACTTGTTCTATTTGCTTTTACTTTTTCAGAGACTACTTATTATATAAAAGTTGCAGCTTCCTGTTTTTATCTACTTCTATGACTTTCTCTGAATCCTTCTAATCTTTTCCTTCATTATTTTGTGATTTTTTTCATTTTCCTCTTTTCATGCACTATTTCCTTTAACAAAACTTCTGAGTTGCCTATTTACCTTTATATTCCTTCTACTTCAGTATTTACTTCTGAAAAGTCCTTTTAATTCTTCACTGAGTTCAGAGCTTTATTGTCCCTAAAATAACCTAAAATCTAACCTCAACTACAACTTTTAAAGTATAACTCTTCTCTCTTACTTCCCACTATAAGCTTCACCAAACCCTTCATTTCTTTGATTGTTCTTTTTTCCAGTCAACTGGTTCCACCCTGACTTGACCTCCTTTTCTTATCTAGCCTAGGACACAGGGACCATTCAATATTCTATAACCAGCACTCTCAACCTCCTTCCCGGAGGTGTATCTTCACTTCACTTGTAAATCTCAAACCTTCTTCCCATGTCTCATGTCTCATGCAGTCAAAATGATTTTGTAAGTGATAAATTATCATTTTTCTGCTTACATCAGTCTATATATCAAATATATATGCTTGGCATTCAGACATTTCTATGTCTTTTTGTAGATAAATGTATGTTATTTCTCTTGGGTATAAACCTATGAGTAAAATTGCTAGGTCATGGGGTACGTATGTTTAACTACCAGAGACTGACAAAACAGATTTTAAAAAGTGGCTATACGAATTATACTCCTACCAGCAACGTATGGGTTTCAGGTGCTTCACATTGTCATCTCTCTGTATGGCCAGTCTAAAAAAATTTTTTTTAATATTTTTTAAAAAATTTATTTATTTGACAGAGAGAGACAGCGACAGAGGGAACACAAGCAGGGGGTGTGGGAGAGGGAGAAGCAGGCTCCTCGCTGAGCAGGGCGGGGGCTCGATGTGGGGCTCGACCCCAGGACCCTGGGATCATGACCTGAGCCGAAGGCAGTTGCTTAACAACTAAGCCACCCAGGTGCCCTGCCAGTTTTTAAAATTTTAATAACTTTGGTAGATGCAGTAGTACTTCCTGGCTTCAATTTGAATCGTCCTGGCAAGTAATGAAGTAGAGCATCTTTTCACAGGCTTATTGCTCATTTGTGTATCTTCTTTTGTGCAGTTTCAACTTTTTAGCCCGTTTTTAAATTGAGCTATATATTATGGATATGTATGGTCATACATTATGGATACCAGTCCTTTGTTAGAGGTTCTCCTTGTCCTCCCAGAATCTTTAATTAGTTAATGCTCAATATCTACCCACTGAATGAGTGGTAAGTGAGGATCATTCCTTGCAATGAGACCGAAGGCTGGGATCTAGGATTATCTTTCAAACTGAAACAACTTTAAGAAGTCTTTTTTTTTTTTTTTTAAAGATTTTATTTATTTATTTGAGAGAGCGAGAATGAGAGAGAGAGTACATAAGAAGGGGGAGGGTCAGAGGGAGAAGCAGGCTCCTCGCTGAGCAGGGAGCCCGATGCGGGACTCGATCCCGGGACTCCAGGATCATAACCTGAGCCGAAGGCAGTCGCATAACCAACTGAGCCACCCAGGCGCCCTAAGAAGTCTTTTTAAGAGGTGTATTTGTAACAATGAATCATGGAACACTACATCAAAAACTAATGATGTAATGTATGGTGATTAACATAATAAAAAATTTTTTAAAAAGAGGTGTATTTGTGCAAAGGTAAATGCACTTCTCATATCAAAGTTAAAAATCATACAGTAATACACTTTGAGAGTATACTTTACACAGATTGTGTAAAACAACCACAAATGTGGAGGTTGTGTCCCTTTATATACCAACTTTACCTCTCGTATTTAATTTAAGCAATCACAGCTGGAGAAGCAAACATAAAAGCTATCAGGAGTTAGTAAATGATGTTCGGATTAACAAAGTTCCTCTAGCTACCAATCTAAACTCAAGGGAAAAAAAGCTTGGGAAACCAACATCTGTAATGTAATGTAAAAGCATTATAGATAAACTTAAATATCATCTTTTCCCCCCTCCAACTCCCTCCATCCAGCCAGTAACTAGACGCCCGGACTGGTGGGGGAAAACAGGCCCGGGGTAAGGACGCAGCTCGCAGGGCCAGTTCTCCTGCCATTCCCGAGACCTTGAAGGGACACTGGGTCAGATACAAGGTTCGCTTCCTTCCACTCGCCGTTACCGCCGTCCTTACGATTGGCTGATCCGGGACATCACAGACAATGCTGAACGTCAATTGGCCAGACTATTGCCAGGGAAGCCTAGCCCGCTGACTCCTAAGAGGGCTACGGAGATCCTGGCAGAGTACAGTCCGGGAACCGCGTAGCTGCTCTGTGCCTACGTGCTGATACACTGCAGTCCTGCAGCCTGGCTGGAACCCTCAGCTACAGTCCCGGCTCACTGCCCGACCCAATGGGCTCAAGGTCCAATTTTCACACATACCCCCGAGTCGCGTCGCTGGCGCTAGCCAAGGCCGCGGTGACCGCGCAGCCTCCGCCACCGCCCTGTCTCCCCAGCGCCTTTGCTATAATCAGCACTATCCCTACCGCCCACGGTGCGAAAAAGCGACCGAATTTCCTTACCTGAACGACCCTGCTGGCAGACGCCATCTTACTGCCCATCATGACCCCAGGATGGGGCAGCAGCTTCCGGCGCGCTCGCTAGGCGCAGAAATAACAGGAGTCCTGGGCAGCTGGGGGCGGGGCCCTGCCTGTGGCGTCACGGAGGAGGGACGAGCGGGCGTTCCCGGATCCTCCTCCACTACCGAGCTAACCCACCCTCTGTGCCTGGCCCCGCCCCACCCCGCCCCACTTCCCGCCTAGGAACTGCCCCACGTGCTCCCCATTGTTCAGTTTTGCAGACGAAGGTTTGTGGTGTTGGGTTTGTTGTGCCATCAGCCTACGAGTAAACTAGGGCCATTTCTTCTCCAGATAGCCAGTTTCTAATTTGAGTCCAAAATTTAACCTGAAACCAAATAAGTAATACAAAGTCGTGTGGCTTCCTAAAACGAACAATCTCGTTAAAACTTGGGAGTTAGTGGCAGGCTCAGGGAGGTCAATTCCAGGTCTACACTAGGCTGCTTATTATTCCCTCACTTACTGGCATTACTTGATAGGGTCTACCATTAGTCCTGGTATTAAACTGCTGTCTGCTTCAAGTATGAGAGAACTCAAAAGTCTGTTTTTCTTTTTGAAGCATAATACTTCCATATTCCCCAAAAATTATGCTAAATTTTGTGGCAAATATTAGTTTATGTTGTTATAAATTTTAATACACGGTATGTTGCAGCCACTTAACATAATTTTGTAGGTAATGTAGCCATAAGTTGTTTTAAATAGAGTGACACATTTGTTTTGATGATCTAGATCAGTGGTTTCTAAATCTGGGAAGCTTCTTAGAAATATATTATTGTGCCCCCAAATGGGCCCTTCTGATAAAATTTAAATTACACTGAAACACTA
Organism: Neomonachus schauinslandi; assembly: GCF_002201575.2. Taxonomy (NCBI): domain Eukaryota; kingdom Metazoa; phylum Chordata; class Mammalia; order Carnivora; family Phocidae; genus Neomonachus; species Neomonachus schauinslandi. The sequence continues at coordinate 50,155,505 of NC_058409.1, read as the reverse complement.
TTTTCACCCATCCAACTGGTCAACATACATAATTTGGATAACACATCCTGGGGAGGTTGTAGGAACACAGGCACTCAAACACATCTTTGGTAGGAGTAAAAGATGGTATTTGAAAAACTTACATACTGAATGACTCCCAACTATGTGACATTATGGAAAAGGCAAAATTATAGAGATAGTAACAAGATCAGTGATTGCCAGGGACAAATAGGTAGAGCATAATGTTTTTTAGGACAGTGCAGCTATTCTATATGATACCATAATGGTAGATACGTGTCATTATACGTGTCAAAATCCATAGAATGTACCACTTTTGGGTAATAATGACATATTAATATAGGCTCAATAGTAACAAATACACCACTCTAGTAAGGAATGGTGTTAGTGGGGGAGACTGTGAATGTGTAGGAGCAGTAAGTATATGGGACTCTTACTTTCTGCAATTTTGCTGTGAACCTAAAACTGCTCTAAAAAATAGGCTATTAAAAAATTGTTTTAAGCCACCACTGCTGAAACCAGATAATGTGTTCTTAAAGCTCAAAAGTGGTGATGTGTTAACTCAGGTGTGGGAATCTCTTCACAATGTATATGTACACCAAATGAAGTTGTACACTTTAAATATCTTACAATTTTATTTATCAATGACCTCAATACAGCTAGGGAAGAAAAGCTCAAAAGCAGCTGAAGCTTAGATTTCTAGTACAAAGACTTTTCGTTTACACACAGAAACAGCAAGTTTCTATGTGAATAACTACAATATTAGATTCTCATTCTATTTCTTAAAAAGATTTTTTTTTTTTTTGACAGAGAGAGAGAGCACAAGCAGGGGGAGCAGCAGGCAGAGGGCGAGGGAGAAGCTCCCTGTGCTGAGCAGGGAGCCTGATGTGGGGCTTAGTCCCAGGACCCTAGGATCATGACCTGAGCCGAAGGCAGATGCTTAACCGAGCCACCCAGACATTCCCTAGATTCTCATTCTAAGGTCATTTAAAAGACATAGACTTTCTTGGTTACTTTTCTAAATGTTTTTCATTTTCCCTTATGACTATATTTAAGAAATGATTATGGAAAAAGAAGTCCCATAATTTAGAGAGTTTATTAAAAAATAAACTTTCCAGGGGTACCTGGGTAGCTCAGTCAACCTTCGGACTCTTGATTTCAGCTCAGGTCATGATCTTGGCATCGTTGGATCAAGCCCCACATCTAGCTCCATATGGGCTCAACGCAGAGTCTGCTTGTCCCTCTCCCTCTCCTCCAACCCCCCGCTGGCACTGTCTCCTTCTCTAAAATAAATAGTCTAAAAAAAAAAAAAGAAAGAAAGAAAAAGAAAACAACAAAACTTTCCAAGTCCTCAAATACAAAGAAGTCTCCTGGGAATACCTGATAATAAATTTCAGAAAATGTCAAATGCAGTGCAAATTACTGGTCATATTGGTATGGATTTTGTTTTGGGGAGTCAGCCAGGAAAATATGACTTTTCTTTACTTGTGGCTTCATTTCTAAGTGTTGATATTCATACTCCACAGAATTATCATCCAGCTCTTATAAATTAATTCTCTCTAGGATGAAGATGATAAAAGTAGTTAAAGTGGAAGCAGCAACTTGCTTCAACCCTCAAATCATGTCTTCTTTTCCTACTGCTAATCAGTTTCTATCAGTCACCATCAGGTATGTCATCAGATCATTTGATTACTGACCTTACTCAGGTCCTGTGATTTCTGTCTACACTCTCAATACTATTATTTGGCTATTCTCATGAACCTGGAGCACACCATCTGATTCTACTTCTTGTATTATGTATTCTTAAATGTCTCTATCTACTTGGCCTTTGACTACTTTCTTGTTCCACGTTCCCTTTTCTGACATTGGCTGTAGACCTTTAGGAAAAACTCACCATACATGTCAGCCTCCTGATGTGATGCAATATAAAGTACATATACAGGGGCGCCTGGGTGGCTCAGTGGGTTAAGCATCTGCCTTTGGCTCTGGTCATGATCCCGGAATCCTGGGATTGAGTCCCGCATCGGGCTCCTAGCTCAGCAGGGTGCCTGCTTCCCCCTCTGCCTGCCGCTCCCCCTGCTTGTGCTCACTCTCTGACAAATAAAACATAAATGAATGAATGAATGAATGAATGAATGAATGAATGTATGTATGTACTGAGTACAACTTGGTGAGTTTTTTCTTGATAAAAAAATTTGGGGGCGCCTGGGTGGCTCAGTTGGTTAAACGACTGCCTTCGGCTCAGGTCATGATCCTGGAGTCCCGGGATCGAGTCCCGCATTGGGCTCTCTGCTCAGCAAGGGGTCTGCTTCTCCCTCTGACCCTCTTCCCTCTCATGCTCTCTGTCTCTCATTCTCTCTCTCAAATAAATAAATAAAATCTTTAAAAAAAAATTTTTTTTTGAAACTCCTGGGGCACCTGGGTGGCTCAGTCGTTAAGCGTCTGCCTTCAACTCAGGTCATGATCCAGGGTCCTGGGATCGAGCTCTGCATTGGGCTCCCGGCTCCACGGGAAGCCTGCTTCTCCCTCTCCCACGCCCCCTGCTTGTGTTCCCTCTCTCGCTGTGTCTCTCCCTGTCAAATAAATAAAATCTTAAAAAAAAAAATTACATATACATATATATACATACACACATATATATACACATACACTAACAAAAGCACCACAGCGCAGAATTTGAGACTGAAATGTAAAATGATATGTGTTCCCAATTGAGGAAGCTGCTCAGGACATACTCTTTAATGCCCTCTTCAGATATGTCCAAGGTTAGTCATGGAAACGGGGAACTTGGGCGCCTGGGTGGCTCAGTTGTTAAGCGTCTGCCTTTGGCTTAGGTCATGATCCCAGGGTCCTGGGATCGAGTCCCGCATCGGGCTCCTTGCTCAGCGGGGAGTCCGATTCTCCCTCTCCCTCTGCCCCTGCTTGTGTCCCCTCTCTCGCTGTGTCTCTGTCATATAAATAAAATCTTTTTTTAAAAAAAGGGTGGGGGAACTTAGCAAAGGGGAGAGTCGGAAATGACAAAATAACCTCTTCCAATGAGCAGCATAAGAGCCTAATCATAAGGTGTTCCCTCTCCTTAGGAAGGGGCACCTCCTATCATTTGCCAAGCAGTATTTCAGAATTGCTAACCTTGTCCACTATTGTATGCTGGCTATGTGAAGCAACAGAATTTGTCTTTTCAGTTCATTAATCTCCAGATCATGAAGAGCCACATCTGGACCTGATGTGAAAGACTATCATGAGATCCCGAACTTTGAAACTGTTATGATTGGATGACACTGTTAACTTACTTTCCTTGGGGAAGGGTGTGTCTTTTATGTGCAAAAGGGAAGTTAATATTTAAGACCAAGACTGCAAACTGTAGTGGACTGTATTCTTTTCAGCAGATACCCATTTTCTTCCCCCTTTCTGAAACCTAGCACTCCCCTACTGTGGGATTATACTTTCCTGTCCCAGTGATGTTTGGCTTGGTGAATGGAGCCTTGGTGGAAACAATGTACACCTCTTTTTTTTTTTTTTTTAAAGATTTTATTTATTTGAGACAGAGAGAATGAGAGACAGAGAACATGAGAGGGAAGAGGGTCAGAGAGAGAAGCAGACTCCCTGCCGAGCAGGGAGCCCGATGCGGGACTCGATCCCGGGACTCCAGGATCATGACCTGAGCCGAAGGCAGTCGCTTAACCAACTGAGCCACCCAGGCGCCCCAATGTACACCTCTTCCAAGTAGAAACTTTATTTGAAAAAAAAAAGACTATTTCTTTATATCAGAGAGAGAGAGAGTTCAAGCAGAGGGAGCGGCAGGCAGAGCAGGCAGAGAAGCAGGCTCCCCACTGAGCAAGGAGCCCAATGTGGGGCTCGATCCCAGGACCCTGTGATCATGACCTGAGCCGAAGGCAGAGGTTTAACCAACTAAGCCACCCAGGTGTCCAACTAGAAACTTTAAAAGTGCTTGTGTAATTTGACTTCGCCACATAAACCATGAGAATGTTTCAGACAGTGGATGGTCCTCAGCTCCTCCAATGATCAGCCACACTATGGATCCAAGAGAGATATGTTTGTTGTTAAGCCAGGGAGTTGTTATTCAGCACTTGAGGAAAAACTGACTAATGAAATTTCTGTCTCAGATTTGGGCTTTAGAAGGGAATACAGAAGATAAGAAAATCCCAGGAAAATGCAAAAAGATTTTTAGATGATTCTAAATCTTTACATCAGGAAGGTATTTTCCAGAATAATGCTTTCCTATAAGAAAAATAAAACTTGGGAGCACCTGGGTGGCTCAGTCGTTAAGCATCTGCCTTCCTCTCAGGTCATGATCCCAGGGTCTTGGGATCGAGCCCTGCATCTGGCTCCCTGCTCCGTGGGAAGCCTGCTTCTCCCTCTCCCCCTCCCCCTGCTTGTGTTCCCTCTCTCGCTGTGTCTCTATCAAATAAATAAGATCTTTTTAAAAAATAATAAAAAAATTAAAATAAAAATAAAACTTGTTGGGGCGCCTGGGTGGCTCGGTTAGTTGAACTTCCAGCTCTTGGTTTCGGCTCCAGTCATGATCTCATGGGTGGGGGAGGATATAGCCCGGTTTTGTGCTCTGTGCCCAGTGAGGAGTCTGCTTGAGAGATTCTCTCCCTCTGCCCCTCCCCCTGCTTGCGTGCCTACTCTCTCTCTAGAATAAATAAATCTTAAAAGAAAAAGTATACATATATATGTACACATATATGCATATATGTATATATGTACATATATATATAAAACTTGCTTTACAATAATTTATATAGACAATTTCCAAGAATACACTATGGCAAAAAGAATAAAACTACACATAAATTATAATTTATCAAAACAAATGAAGACTAAATATTTCAAAGAAAAGTATTTAGAATTCAAATTTAGACTAATCTCTGTATTTCCATTATTGGTCTAAAGAACAGATTTCAAATGCTATTATCCACTACAGTGTATCTTTTTTTTTAAGATTTTATTTATTTATTTGACAGAGAGAGGCACAGCGAGAGAGGGAACACAAGCAGGGGGAGTGGGAGAGGGAGAAGCAGGCTTCCTGCCGAACAGGGAGCCCGATGTGGGGCTCGATGTGGGGCTCGATCCCAGGACCCTGAGATCATGACCTGAGCCGAAGGCAGACGCTTAACGACTGAGCCACCCAGGCGCCCCTACAGTGTATCTTTTCAAGTTTAAAGTCCTTCTTAAGAAAGTGTTGAGGGGCACCTGGGTGGCTCAGTTAAGCTTGGGTTATGATCTCAGGGTTCTGGGATCAAGCCTCAACAGGCTCCCTGCTCAGCAGGGAGTCTGCTTGGCCCTCTGCCCTTCCCCCCACTCATTCTCTCTCAAATCAATAAAATCTTTAAAAAAAGAAAAAGAATATTGAAAACACTACATTGTCTATGAAAATGATTAATAGCTCCAAACTAATAAAGAACTCAAATTAGAGCTTTCTCTAAAAAGGGATGGGACACTATAAAAGATAGCAAGTTCTTTTTTTTTTTTTTTTGAGTTTATATATTTTTAGTAATCTCTATACCCAACATGGGGCTTGAACTCACGACCCTGAGATCAAGAGTCGCATGCTCTATCTACTGAGCCCGACAGGCGCCCCAGCAAGTTCAAGTTATTAATAAGACAGAGTAACATTTACTCTTTTTACTTTTTAACTTATAAAAGTAAAATGTGATATAGAAGTACAAAATAATAAAGTCACAATTACTCTACAATAACCACAAGTCTTAACATTTTGGAAATGTTTATCTTTTTTGTTTTTCAAGGTTGAGGTGCTTTATTTGGGTTTCTGTTTAAAGATGTGGATGGATGGGAAAATAAACAAAGATGCGGATGGGGTGTGGTGGACTTGGGGAGATGTTGGTCACGGAGTACAAAAATGCAGTTAGAAGATGAGTAAGTTTTTGGAGATTGAATGCACAGCATTGTGATTATAGTTAACATTATTATATACTTCCAAGTTACTATGATCTTAAATGTTCTCACCACAAAAAAGAAATAATTATGTGACATGATGCAGATGTGAGCTAATGCCATGGTGGTCAAATCAACCCATTGTACACCTTCAACTTACACAATGCTATGTCAATTATATCTCTGTATTTAAAAAAAAAAAGGCAAAAAAAGAATTTGTGTTGAGATAAAACTAAAATGAGATTTATTTCAATAAAATACAACTGATAGTTGAAAACACATCAAGATGTGGATACCCTTTTCTAATTTTTCTAATATTTTAGTTGACTGACAAATGCACAAAAGTATTCCAAATAATGGGGGTGGAGGGATGGGTTAAATGGGTGAAGGGTATTGAGGACACTTGTGATTAGCACTGGGGTGTCATATGTAAGTGATGAATCACTAAATTCTACTCCTGAAACTAATATTACACTGTATGTTAACTAACTGGAATTTAAATAAAAACTTGAAACAAGAAAGAAAGAAAGAAAGAAAAAGAAAGAAAGAGAAAGAAAGAAAGAAAAAGAAAGAAGGAAAGGGAGGGAGCGAGGGAGGGAGGGAGGAAGGAGGAAAGAGAAATGAAAAAAGAAAAGAAAAGGAAAAAAAGAAGTATTCCAAATAAGAGTTGGGACGGCCAGAAATGTTGTAGAAAAAATGTCCACATTCAGTGGAAAGCTAGATTAGATGTCTTTCGGGGCCCTTGCAAGGCTGACTTTCAGATTCTTTTAGAGAATGCCAGTCACTTTAATTAACATAGTTGAAAGAACAAATTCCATGTTATAGTGTTAAGCTACAAAAACTTTGCAATATTAGTTCCAAAAACACTAAATAAAAATTTTACTTTAAATTTGCTATTTAAATGACATATTAAAGACTGAAACAAAAAATAACAAAACAGAATTCTTATTACATCATGGTGAGATTCTTCTCAAGCTGTAGAACAGTTTCCTTAAAGGCAGAATCCTCTGCCCAATTGGCTTTACTTCCTAAAATGAGGTTCTGTAATAAAAAAAGAAAAAAAAATTATATTAAAGTTATAAGTACGTTTAAAAATATAACAAGATTTTTAAAAAATCCTCTTTCACTAATTTTTTTTAAGATTTTATTTATTTGAGAGAGAAAGTGAGAGAGCGAGCACGAGCAAGGGGGAGGAACAGAGGGAGAGGAAGAAGCAGGCTCCCCACGGAGCAGGGAGTCCTATATGGGGCAGACTAGATCCCAGGCATGACCTGAGCTGAATGCAGACGCTTAACCCATGGAGCCACCCGGGTGCCCCCCTCTTTCACTAATCTTATCAAATATTTACCAAACTAGGTATGGGCATCTACTCTATGAAAAAATACATTTTGGGGTGTCTGGGTGGCTGAGTCAGTTAAGAGTCCAACTCTTGGTTTTGGCTCAGGTCCTGATCTTGCAGTATTGAGATCGAGCACCCCCCCCACACTCCACCCCCTCAGGGGAGAGTTTGCTGCTTCAGATTCTCTCTCCCTCTCCCTCTGCCCCCTCTTCCTACTTATGCACGCACTCTCTCTCTCAAATAAATAAATAAATAAAATCTATTAAAAAAAGAAAAATACATTCTTGTATCCTCATTTCCACTTTCAGTAAGGGTTCAGCCTCAATCCCCATAATGCTAGGGGCTATTTACAATGTTTACAACAATTTTTTTTTGGCTTCATCAGTTTTTGGAGACAGCTTTTACCTATTAGGGATGTTTGCAATGGTATTCTAGATTAAAGGAAAAAGACTGCAGCTGTGATTCAGTCATTTTGCACTTCTACAGTGAAAAACAATTTAAGCATAAACTGTTATGCCCTATTTATTTTTTAAGATTTTATTTATTTATTTGACAGAGAGAGACACAGTGAGAGAGGGAACACAAGCAGGGGGAGTGGGAGAGGGAGAAGCAGGCTTCCCGCAGAGCAGGGAGCCCGATGCGGGGCTCGATCCCAGGACCCTGGGACCATGACCTGAGCCAAAGGCAGACGCCTAACGACTGAGCCACCCAGGCGCCCATGCCCTATTTATTTAAAAAAAACTATGGCTCAATGATACCAAGTGACTAATTCAAATCCTGTTCAAATAGATTTTAGAATTTAAGTGTTATATTGTTATGTATAAAAATATTTAAAAATTTGTCCTATACACAGAACATTCTTGCTACTGGGCTGGTGTATATAAATCCAATTAAATTTACAAAGGCAAGGGGAAGTAAACATTCAAATATGACTGAACCCATTAGGGGCAGGAGCTCCAAATGCAGCCAAAGCTATGTTCTGCTTAGCAATGATTTCATTAAATCAAAATTAACACTAAGAGGATATGAATAAAAGCTAAGAAATACAAAATAATAGAAGTCTCAAAGCAGTAGGAAGGAACATGTGCCAAAGAAAATTAAAATGATCCTGTACTGGGGCTCCTGGGTGGCTGAGTCATTAAGCATCTGCCTTCGGCTCAGGTCATGATCCCGGGGTACTGGGATCGAGCTCCGTGTCGGGCTCCCTGCTCCGCGGGAAGCCTGCTTCTCCCTCTCTCACTCCCCCTGCTTGTGTTTCCTCTCTTGCTGTCTCTGTCAAATAAATAAAATCTTAAAAAAAAAAAAATGATCCTGTACTTATGATGCAATCCTCCACTGGAGGTTAGTCTAAGGGACTTCTTTACTCCTAATAGAGTAAAGCACTGCTACTAAAAGATAGGTTTAAGACCTGATGAAGAGGGGTGCCTAGGTGGCTCAGATGGTTAAGCGTCTAACTCTTGGTTTTGGCTCAGGTCATGATCTCAGGGTCATGAGACTGAACCTACGACGGCTCTATGCTCAGCGTGGAGTCTGCTTCAGATTCTTTCCCCCTACTTCTCCCTCCTCACTACTTCTGTTCTGTCTCTTAAATAAACAAATAAATAGAATCTTAAAAAAAGACCCGAGGAAGAATTTCTTACAGTCAGATATAAGAACTCATATTCTACAAGGATACGCTTTACACATAATAATAAATATCTGCTTTACACATAATGGGCAGGTTTTTAAATTTTTTATTGTTATGTTAATCACCATACATTACATCATTAGTTTTTTGGGGTTTTTTTTAAGATTTTATTTATTTGACAGAGAGAGCGAGAGCGAGAGTAGGAACACAAGCAGGGGAAGTGGGAGAGGGAGAAGCAGGCTTCCCGCGGAGCAGGGAGCCCGATGCGGGGCTCGATCCCAGGACCCTGGGATCATGACCTGAGCCGAAGGCAGACGCTTAACGACTGAGCCACCCAGGCGCCCCTACATCATTAGTTTTTGATGTAGTGTTCCATGATTCATTGTTTGCGTATAACACCCATGCTCCATGCAGTACGTGCCCTCTTTAATACCCATCACCAGGCTAACCCATCTTCCCACCTCCCTCCCCTCTAGAACCCTCAGTTTGTTTTTCAGAGTCCATCGTCTCTCATGGTTCGTCTCCCCCTCCAATTTCCCCCCCTTCATCCTTCCCCTCCTGCTTTTTTTTTTTTTTAACATATATTGTATTATTTGTTTCAGAGGTACAGATCTGTGATTCAACAGTCTTGCACAATTACCAGCACTCACCATAGCACATACCCTCCCCAGTGTCTATCACCCAGCCACCCCATCCCTCCCACCCCCCCCACTCCAGCAACCCTCAGTTTGTTTCCTGAGATTAAGAATTCCTCATATCAGTGAGGTCATATGATACATGTCTTTCTCTGATTGACTTATTTCGCTCAGCATAACACCCTCCAGTTCCATCCACGTCGTTGCAAATGGCAAGATCTCATTCATAATGGGCAGTTTTAACTGTGTATCTTCCTAATTGAAATCTGGTAATTTAAGTATTTCACCTCAACAGTTTGAGACATTTTGTAATTCAAAAGAGAAATGAAAACCCTCCAGAATAAAGGAACACATAAAATTTAAGAGGTAATATGGTAATAACTACCGACATTTATTGAGAATTTACTTGGACCAGACATTATGCTAGACAGATTAACATGAATTATCTTATGTTTTACAACCTCTTTTTCTAAACAGGGAAACTGATGTTTAGAAAACTTAAATAATTTGCTCAAGGTTCTCAACTATTAAGTTGCAGTATGGATCGTAATTCTAGATTCCCATCACCCCATCCATGTTTTCCCCCACCTCCCAAGTTTAAGTTCTAATGCTTTCCACCATTATACCTGTCTCCACAAAGCTAAAATCATTCCACTTATAAATGCCTAAGATCTAACATAATGAAAAGTCAAAGCCTTAAACATTAAATAGACATAAATTCGAAATATAGGTAAACAGACTAATATTTAGTATTGAATTCATGATTTTTTCAGGATCAAAAACTGAAAGCAAATCTGAAAGTAACAGAACCAATCATTTTTAAAAAGTTCTTTACCTACTTTCCTTATATAAATATTACCTGAAACACATGTTGAATAACTGTTGTAATTTGTATCTCCATCTGCAGGTTTTGTTGTATGGTCTTTATCTTGTCTGAATTTTCCATACTGGCCAAATCATCTTTCTGTTTGTTCTTTTCAGTCTGTATTTCTAAAAGCTTACCTTCTGAAGCTTGTTTTAATTCTATTAGGTTAAAAAAATACTATATTTAACAACTCCTACAAACAAGAATCTGGAAAAACTGTGAAGCAGAACAGTTCCTGACTATATCAGTCAAGAGAAAATATTTAATAAGCATCATTTTAAGTTGCAGTTCCATTTTGATCTGAAAATGACTTGCGTGGTGAAAAATACCAGTATTTTAACTTTATCCTTAGCAATGTCCTGCATGAAATATGTTCAGGGTATGTACGTATGATAATGACAGCTGTCTACTTATGTTTGAAGTGTTAAAGAGGACTAACTCAGGGTTGCCAAAAGGAAGGCAGAAGATACATGTAAGGAAATACCTTTTCCTCCTTTATTTACAAAAATGACACATCAACAAGATAAATTTTCAATAAGAGATTCTCTTCTCCAGGGATAAACACATCATCAACCATTTCCTATAGTTCCTGAAATGTTCTAAGAATTAAACTATTTGAAAACATAAATGGGTGTGTCCCAGGAGCTTGGTTCCTTGATATAAATGGATCAAAAACAGGTTGGAATGCGATGGAAAAACATTAAACATCCAAAGAGTGATTAGATCAGATGACCGGAACTACTTCTGACCCTGAGATTACTTACAAACAGGCAAATCTGTGTAATATTTAAAAATAATAAATCATGCCTATACTATTAAATGAAAAAGGCAGTTTACAACATAGAATAAAATGAGGCCAATTTTATTAGATAAGAAATAAGCACCAAAGCCCTGAAAGGCTCAGTCAGGTAAGGGTCTGACCTGATTTCCACTCAGGTCATGATCTCAGGGTTGTGAGATCAAACCCTGTGCCTGGCTCCACACTCAGCATGGAATCTGCTTGAGATTCTCTCCCTCTCCCTCTGCCCCTTCCCCTGCTCACACTCACTCCTTCTCCCCCTCAAATAAAGAAAATAAATAAAATCTTAAAAAAAAAAAAGGTGGGGGCGACTGGGTGGCTCAGTCGGTTAGATGGCTGCCTTCGGCTCTGGTCATGATCCCGGAGTGCCGGGATTGAACCCCACACTGGGCTCCCTGCTCAGCGAAGAGCCTGCTTCTCCCTTTGCCCCTCACCCCACTTGTGCTCTCTCGCTCTCAAATAAATAAAATAAAAATTTTAAAAAGAAAAAAAGCACTGAAGAGTGATTATCTCTTCATAGTAAATTAAAAAATTTTACTTTACCTAAGTATATTTTTGTTTCCAAATTCTACTGAAAATGTGTATTACTTAAAAAAAAAAATTCAATAATTTCAATGCAAAAAGCTATCTCATGTTCATTAAGTTAAAAAGCTGTAGAATCATATTATCAAATGATAACTTAAAATTATGTATATATAAATATGTTTATATGGACATGGAAAAAGTACTGGAATTATTATGCCTAACTGTGGTCACACAGGAAGGAGGTAAGGCTTTCACATTATACTTTTCTGTATCATTTGATTTTTTCTCCCTGAGAATATATATATATATTTTTTAAGATTTTATTTATTTATTTTACAGAGAGAGAGACAGCGAGAGAGGGAACACAAGCAGGGGGAGTGGGAGAGGGAGAAGTAGGCTTCCCGCAGAGCAGGGAGCCTGATGTGGGGCTCGATCCCAGGACCCTGAGATCATGACCTGAGCCGAAGGCAGACGCTTAATGACTGAGCCACCCAGGCGCCCTCCCTGAGAATGTATTAATTTTGTGATTTAAAGTTCTAAAACAACAGAAATGAATCAAGCGAAAAACATTTTACATACTAATTTTAAAAATGCCATGTGCAAAATTTTAAGAAAATCTGAAAATTAAGAAATTTCTCAATGACTGAGGTAACTGGCAATCTCCACTGTAAGTGAAAATGTTTTCTACAAAAAAAAACAAAAACAAAAAAACTGTTCTACATACGTAATCTCTTCTTTCTAACATCAAGTAGTTTTTCCTCCAAATCCCAAGATTCCTGTTATTAAAAATAAAAAGATTAAGGCACATTCTCTAAGAACAAACCTCTAACACTTACATCACTGAATTTTATCTATTAGCCCATGTTTTCCAAACCTCCAGTTTTCAATCCCTTTATTTCCATACCAAAAAAGAAAAAGGACAGTAGCTTAAATTTTAGTAAATAATTAGCCACAATAGTCAGAAATAACTGAGTTACGAGAAAAAGAAAACTTAAGAACAGTGAATTCCAATCATACCAGTAACCTTTTGGTAATCCTATATAATCATACACAATACAGTTGCCAGCAACAAGTTACTGAAATCATGAGAATGCATAAGCAGCCCAATGTGCAGTTACCTGTTGTGATTTCATTATTAATTTGTTTAGCTTTAATACGTGTTTCATGTTATCCATGAGCACACTGAAAAGGAATAAAAAATAATTTGTTAACCTTAATTAAAAATATCATTAATGAACAAATCAACTACTATGTATTTCCTTTCATGAAATTTACTTATACTTCAATAGAAAGTCAATTTTTTTTTTTTTTTTAAGATTTTATTTATTTATTTGACAGAGAGAGACACAGCGAGAGAGGGAACACAAGCAGGGGGAGTGGGAAAAGGAGAGGCAGGCTTCCCGCTGAGTGGGGAGCCCGATGCGGGGCTCGATCCCAGGACCCTGGGATCATGACCTGAGCCGAAGGCAGACGCTTAACCAGCTGAGCCACCCAGGCACCCCTAGAAAGTCAACTTTTAACAAAATAAACCTGGAAAAGTTTGATGTAAACTAAACTGTTTAAAATTAGAGGTGCAGGGGCGCCTGGGTGGCTCAGTCGTTAAGCGTCTGCCTTCAGCTCAGGTCGTGATCCCAGGGTCCTGGGATCGAGTCCTGCATCAGGCCTCTGCTCAGCTGGGGGGGCTTGCTTCTCCGTCTCCCACTCCCCCTGCTTGTGTTCCCTCTCTTGCTGTCTCTCTCTCTGTCAAATAAATAAATAAAATCTTTTTTTAAAAATAAAAAATAAATAAAATTAGAGATGCATTTCCCTAAAAAATCTGTAATCACAGACAATAAAAAATATGAAATTCAAGCATGTAGGAACATTTCTAAAAATCTACTATTTTGGAGAAAAAGCCCTTATAACATGCTAATAAGTTGTTTTTAAAAATAGACTTTATTTTTTAGAGCAGTTTTAGGCTCATAGCAAAACTGAATAGAAAGTAAGCCCATATGCCCCTGTCCCCCACCACACATGGCCTCCTCAACTATCAATATCCCCCACCAGAAAGGTCCATTCATCACAAATGATGAATCTACATTTAACATATTATCATCCAAAGCCCATAATTCACATTAGGGTTCACTCTTGGTGGTGTACATTCTATGGGTTTGACAAATGTATAAAGACATGTATTCACCATTATAGCATCATAGAGAATAGTTTCAATGAATATTCAAGCTGCTTCTTACCCTCATGTCTTCAACAAATATTTCTGATTACCTACTATATGCTAAGACCTGTGCAGGCACCAGGAATATAAAGCAAAGTAAAACACCAAGAGGAAGGAATCTGCTGAAAGAGAAAAATGGAACCACAACTATAGTATGGTTTCATTACAACCAGTAATGAAACAGCTGTGCATAAAGTAGAACAAGGGAAACTCTTGAATCTTAAAGGACATGAAGTAATTACCTAGATTACCTAGTTTGGTATAGCTGGAGCCAAAGTGTAAAATAAGACTGGGTAAGAACAATGGTTCTTATACTTCAAAGTGCCACAATCCTTTGGGAGGATATTCAATGCGGATCACCACATGACCCCCATCATGCCCATTTGGACTCAGAGATTGAGTCAGTAGTTTTGGGATGGGACCAGCAATGTGAACACTGTGATAATACTAATTATTCTGATACCGGCCAGGCATGAGAAACATTGCATGCAGAAAGAGTTTGTTGAGGAGGCTGAAAATGTAAATCTTTGCATAGACCTGTGAAAGCTAAACTCATTTTCCACTAGTTACAGCTATACTGGTTTGTAAACTTTAAAACTTGCTAAAGGCACTACTACCTCAGCCTATTTGGCCTTTCTGTCTCTTTGGAGCTCAATTTGTCCTGTACCTCTTTAACTCAAGAATGTTTAAAGCTCACCTTTAATGGAAGAGCAATCGTTAAGAGGGCCCAAATTCATATTTTAGGATTTATGTAATCCTGGAGTTATATGGAATATGGGGAGAATACATTATCAGTCTGAACTAAGACACCCAGAAAGGGGAAGTGCCCAGATGTATCTTAACACTTTTCCGGTGTTAATGGGAGGGAATCTTTTACCACAAGATTTTTTTAGAGCTTTGATAGATAAGAGCACAGGTAAGGCCCCTGAGGCCATACACAAAGGATCAGATTATAAAAAACCTTGACTGCCAGAGTTTTAATTTTATAATCCTTGGCAAATAGTTTAACATATACAAGCTCATTTCTGCCAGTGAAAAATGAGGCATATACTTCCTGTCTCATTCATGTCTCATTCCTATCTCAATAACCCAATTCCTGGGTTATTGGATAAATAAGATAGCCCTATCGCTGTTTTACAGTAAATACTGAACAAAACTAAACTTTTAAAATCTTCCTTCAAAGTTTTCAGACTGTCTGCCTAAAAATCTCCATTGCTTCTTAGTGTTGCAATCCAAACAAAATGTCAGTAGGACTAAAAATTATAATGCTGAAGAGGACCCACAAAAATTCCGTCACTTTTCTTATTCCCCAGATAAAGGTGGTTGGCACTGACAGCTAATTAAAAAAAAAATCAGAAACCTAAAGTCATTATGCAGATCTCCCTTCTTACTCTAAGCCTTAACAAATTCAGAAAAAAAGAAAAAAGGAAAAAAAACAAACATACCTAGTCTTGGGGTTAATCTTCTCCAGGTTTTTTTTAAGTGCAGTCGAAAGTTGCATCCTACAATGCAAGGAAAAAAGCTGGCATTATAAAACATGGATAACATTTGTGAAACAATGAAAAGAAAAAATGTATATATATACAAGTTAAAGATGGATTTCCCTTTAAATGTAACCTAAACCATAAGTAGGTTTATAAACACTATTGTGTGGGAAATACTTTGATAAATAAGTCACAGAAATGGAAAATAACAAGATGGAAAGGGCTGCTGCATGTGGTTGTGCACTGCCAGGCTGAGGGACCAATGAGACTTGAAATCAGCCTGAGCTTTGCTCTCCAAGCCATCCACCTTGGAGCAGGACTAGGAGGAAGCATTAAGGCCCTACAGAGACCAGCACAGGCCTGACATGGAGTTAGGGCATACAAAGTCATACCTGAATGTAAACTTTAAAATATGCCTACATACAAACTGCATAAATTACTTTTAAATCCAAATAGCTAATAAATAAGTAATAATGAAAAGGCAATCAACTTAGCAATATCAGAGTCATTTCTTCCTTTCTGTCACACACAAAAAAATTCAATTCATTAAAACAAGATCTCTTAATAGCTCTGAAGTCATCTTAAAAAATATGATCTAGGGACCTCACTGATGTGAGGAATTCTTAATCTCAGGAAACAAACTGAGGGTTGCTGGAGTGGTGGGGTTGGGAAGGATGGGGTGGCTGGGTAATAGACATTGGGGAGGGTATGTGCTATGGTGAGTGCTGTGAACTGTGCAAGACTGTTGAATCACAGATCTGTACCTCCGAAACAAATAATACATTGTATGTTAAAAAAAAAAAAAAAAAAAAGAAGAAGAAAGCAGGAGGGGAAGAATGAAGGGGGGGAAATCAGAGGGGGAGACGAACCATGAGAGACGATGGACTCTGAAAAACAAACTGAGGGTTCTAGAGGGGAGGGGGGTGGGAGGATGGGTTAGCCTGGTGATGGGTATTAAAGAGGGCACGTTCTGCAAGGAGCACGGGGTATTATACGCAAACAATGAATCATGGAACACTACATCAAAAACTAATGATGTGGGCGCCTGGGTGGCTCAGTTGGTTAAGCAACTGCCTTCGGCTCAGGTTATGATCCTGGAGTCCTGGGATCGAGTCCCGCATCGGGCTCCCTGCTCAGCGAGGAGCCTGCTTCTCCCTCTGACCCTCCCCCCTCTCATGTGCTCTCTCATTCTCGCTCTCTCAAATAAATAAATAAATCTTTAAAAAAAAAAAACTAATGATGTAATGTATGGTGATTAACATAACATAATAAAAAATATATATATATGATCTAGGGCACCTGGCTGGCTTGGTGTGTAAAGCATGCAACACTTGATCTCAGGGTCATGAGTTCAAGCTCCATGTAGGGCAAAGAGCTTACTTAAAATGAATTAATAGGGCGCCTGGGTGGCTCAGTTGGTTAAGCGACTGCCTTCGGCTCAGGTCATGATCCCAGGGTCCTGGGATCGAGTCCCGCATCGGGCTCCCTGCTCTGCGGGGAGCCTGCTTCTCCCCCTCCCCCTGCTTGTGTTCCCTCTCTCGCTGTGTCTCTCTCTGTCAAATAAATAAATAAAATCTTTAAAATACATAAATAAATAAATAAAATGAATTAATAAAAACTACATATAATCTATATGTAGTTTAAACGAGCCAACTTATATGTTCACTACTAGAAGCAATTAAGAGGACTTTAACTACTTTTCAATTAAATGTGTAAGAAATTCATCTGGGAAGGCCAGAAACACAAGGAAGTAATTTTAAAAATCATTCACTTAATTGAGATTATTAATTCAGATCACATAAGAGATCCTGTTTGTCTTATTAACAACAGTATACCAACACCTACCACAAAGCTTTCTAGACATAGTAAGCACTCAAATATTTGTTCAATGAATTTTAAAATATGGATGCAAAACCTATATTAAAAATATATTTAGGGGCACCTGGCTGGCTCAATCAGTAGAGCATGAGACTCTTGATCTCAGGGTTGTGAGTTTGGGTTCTGAGTTCAAGCTCCATATTGGTGTTTTACTTAAAAACAAAATCTTTAAAAATCAGGAAACAAACTGAGGGTTGCTGGAGTGGTGGGGGGTGGGAGGGATGGGGTGGCTGGGTGATAGACATTGGGGAGGGTATGTGCTATGGTGAGCACTGTGAATTGTGTTAAGACTGATGAATCACAGACCTGTACCTCTGAAACAAATAATACATTATACGTTAAAAAAAAAAAGAAGATAGTAGGAAGGGAAAAATGAAAGGGGCGAAATCGGAGGGGGAGACGAACCATGAGAGACTATGGACTCTGAGAAACAAACTGAGGGTTTTAGAGGGGAGGGGGTGTGGGGATGGGTTAGCCTGGTGATGGGTATTAAAGAGGGCACATACTGAATGGAGCACTGGGTGTTATACACAAACAATGAATCATGGAACACTACATCAAAAACTAATGATGTAATGTATGGTGATTAACATAATAAAATAAAATTAAAAATATATACATATTTAAACTTGATGACAATTCTTTTACTTGATTAATAGTTACTGTAGTAATCGAATCCATGTAATCCTTTGAAACACTGGATGGGATTTAAGCTCACCCTTCTAATTTCCTTGATTGACATTTTCTTATTAAGTCAATCTTATGTAACTACTTCAAATGAAGGTATTAATGAATGACATAACTTTTCTCTCAGAACTCAAAATCTGTGTAACCATTATCTAATGATCATATCACTTGATTAATCATTTAGACTAATTAAAATATTCCCTCCACCTCAAAACATACCCATTTTTCATTCAGTTTACAATGCTTATACCTAGATTGTAAAAATTACCTGTCTAATGCAAGCTTTTTTATTTCAAAAGCAATTTTCACATCTTCAATTTCATTTTCCAGGTCTTCAATTTTACTATCAAAGAAGCATGAACAAAAAAATTTCAGCAATATCAATATCAAAAAAATTCACTGAATATCAAAAAACATATAAAGTAAACCTTTGAAAAAAGTAAAATGACCCTATCTACATAAAATTATTCTACAGGCTCCCCACACTGATGCATTTATAGATTTGGTAAACAGATGCCTCCGAGATATTCAACTAATTATCTGGTGAAGGGGAATGCCAAAAGTGCTAATGTGATCACTCAGGTACGTGTTAAGTCCATCTCCCGTATCAACAACTTCTCAGTACATACATGAAAAATTACTTGGAAAAATAAAGAAAAGGAAAATGAAGATAATGGTGTAAGATGGGTAATTATATCAAATCTTAGTAAAAAACACAAAATTTTAAATGTGACATACGCTTCAATTTGCTTATCTTGCATGATTTGTTCTGGAGTTTTTTCTTCATCTACAAATAAATAATTTTTTGAAGTTAGTAACAGTTTTAGAAGAGTGTGGTCCAACAGAAATATAAGCCACAAATGCAAACCAAAAATTTAATTTTTAATTTTTAGTTTCCATATTATAAAGCAAGTGAAAATATTTCAGTATAACTTATTTTAACCCAATAGGTCTAAAATATTATCATTTCAACATGTAATTAATCTAAAATTACTAATGAAATATTTTATAATCTTTTCTTCTGTATTTTTCATTTATACTCCCTCTCAAAGACTAACCACATTTCAAGTTTTCAATTGTCACATGGAGCTAGTGGCTACCATATTAGACAGAGCAGTTTGAGAATAATGGAAAATAAAAAAGGAGTAAAATATTAACATGAGCAATGTCAAAAAGATCACCTGTATGTCTATATGTTAGAAAAAAAACAGTCGGGGGTGCCTGGGTGGCTCAGTCTGTTAAGTGTCTGCCTTCAGCTCAGGTCATGATCCCAGAATCGTGGGATCAAGTTCCACATAGGGCTCCCTGCTCAGTGGGGAGTCTGCTTCTCCCTCTGCACCACCCCCATTCATGCGCTTGCATTCTCTCTCACACAGAAATAAATAAATTTAAAAAAAAAGAAAAAACAATTGGAAATTAAAAGGTAAAATTACAATATACAGTTTCTTTCAAAAACATGAACTACTTAAGGATAAATTTAACAAGATATGCATATGACCTCTACACTGAATATGTTCAAATACTGAAAAGATATATCATCTATAGGTATTAGAAGAATCAATATGGCTAATACAACAATTTCCCCCATATTGATCTATAGATCCCAATCAAATCCCAATCAAAATTCTAAGACTTTTTTTTTTTCTGTAGAAACTGACAGGCTGATTTTAAAATGCATATAAAAACACAAAGGACCCAGAACAGTCAAAACAATTTTGATAAAGAAGAACAAAACTGGAAGACTTACAAGAGTTGATATCAAGATTTACTATAAAGCTACAGTAATCAAGATAGTGTGGCACTATTGTAAGCATAGACAAATACCTCAAGGGAACAGAGCAAAAAGCCCAGAAATAGACCCACACATATACAATGGAGAAAGGAAAGTCTTTCGAACACACAGTGCTAGAAAAATTAAATTTCCATAGAGGGAAAAAATGAACCTTGATCTTTAGCTCATACCATACACAAAAATTAACTCAAAAAGGATCACAGAACTGAATGTTAAACCTAAAACCGTAAACCTTGTAGAACAAAACAAAGGAGAAAATCTCTGTGACCTTGGAGTGGTCACAGACTTCTTAGGACTTAAAAGCATACACCACAAAAGAAAAAAACCTGATAAAAATCACTTCTTCATATTAATGCCTTCAGTTCCTCAAAAGATAGTTAAAAAACAAAGGCAAGTTGGGCACCTGGCTGGCTCTGTCAGTAGAGCATACAACTCTTGTTATCAGGGTGGTGACTTTGAGCCCCATGTTGGATGTAACGATTACTTAAAAAAAAAAAGATCTTAAAAAAAAAAAAAACAAAAAACAAAGGCAAGCAACAAACTGGGAGAAAATACCTGCTGAATATATAAGTAAATACACAGATACCTACATATCTATAGATATATACTTAACATCTATATATATACCTGTAACCTATATATAGATACCTGAAAAGAATAACTACATTTATAAAAAGAACTCAAATTCAGTAAGAATAACAATCCAATTAAAAAAATAGGCAAAGATTTTAACACTTCATAAAAGTAGATTTACAGATCTACTTCATAAATGTAGATATATTAATTGCCAATAACCACATGAAAAGATACTCAACATCATTAGTTATCAGGGAAATGTACACTAAAACCACATGAGATACCACTACAAACTTATTACAATGGCTAAAATTTAGTAAGACTGACAGTATCAAATTTTATTTATTTTTATTTTTTTATGTTACTTTTCTGCTTTTTAATTAAAAAAAAAAAGCCTTAACAGTTGATGGGAGGTGAGGATGTTGCAGCCACCAACACAGCCCATTCTTGGAAGAACCTCTGTTACCTACGGTAGGAGGAACCTGGAGCTGCAATTACAAGGGGACACAAGACGAAAGGGGATTTTTCCTTCGGAGGGGAGGAAACTTGCTTCGTTCACCGCCGAATCTCGGGGGCCTAGAACAATGCTGGCCACTCCACTGGCGTTCAAGAAAGCCTCGAGCTGGCCGGTGCCGGACTCGCAGGACACTGTGGAACAGGGACGGGCGCAGGAGCCTTTCCTTTCACATCAGGCAGCGACAACCAAGGCTCCGCCGGTCCCTGACAGCGTAGCGCCCTCGCCCTAAGCTCACCCACCTTGGGCCACGGGAAACCACAAGCCGGGAGCACGGACCAGAGACGATGGGGAGGTTTGGGGGAGCAAAGCTACACCCGCTGACAGGCTTTAAACTCCAGTCAACAGTATCAAATTTTATTTTATTTTATATATATATATTTTAAAGATTTTATTTATTTGAAAGAGAGAGAATGAGAGAGAGCACATGAGAGGGGGGAGGGTCAGAGGGAGAAGCAGACTCCCCGCCGAGCAGGGAGCCCGATGCGGGACTCGATCCCGGGACTCCAGGATCATGACCTGAGCCGAAGGCAGTCGCTTAACCAACTGAGCCACCCAGGCGCCCCAACAGTATCAAATTTTAAAGACGATGCTGAGTAAATGGAAATCTCATGCTTCTAGGAAGAATGTACCAGAATGGTATAATCATTTTTCTCATTTTTTTTTTTAAAGATTATTCATTTATTTGAGACAGAGAGAGAGAAAGAAAATGCGCACAAGCCAGGGGGGAGGAGCAGAAGGAAAGGGAGAAGCAGACTCTCTGCCGAGCAGGGAGCCCGATGTGGGGCTCAATCCCAGGATTTCGAGATCATGACCTGAACGAAGCAGATGCTTAACTGACTGAGCCACCCAGGCACCCCGGTGTAAACATTTTAGATGTCTGGCAGTTTCTTAAAATGTTAAACATATAGAGGTACCTGGGTGGCTCAGTCGGTTGGACATCCGACTGTTGATTTCAACTCAGGTCTTGATCTCAGGGTTGTGAGTTCAAGCCCTGCATTGGGCTCCACACTGGGCATGATATTTAAAAAAAAAAAAAAAAAAGTTAAACATGGTTACCACATGAGCACACAATCTCACTTTTAGGTATTTAACCAAAAGAAATGAAAAGAAGTGTCTACAAAAAGACAGGTAGAAATGACAAATGTCCATAGCAGCTTTATTCATAATGGGAAAAAACTGCAAACAATTCAAATGGCCATCAACAGGTGAATGGATAAACAAAATTTGGTAGAGTCATCATGAAATATACTCTACAATAAAAGAGAAAAATTTACTGAAACAAACAACATGGATGAATCATAAAATTATGCTGTGCAAAAGCAGCCATACATACTGGGAGTGACTACTATCAGGTACTGGGTTTCTCTTTAGGGTGATGAAAATGTTCTGGAATTGGATATTGGTAATGATTACACAATATTGTGAATATACTAAAACCTACCTAACTGCACATTTTAAAATGAATTTTATGTTATATGAATGAAATATCCATTAAAAGAAAGTTGTCAGATACACACACATAAATACATATCATATAATGCTGTTTACATCACATTGTAGAACAGTCCTGTCCAAGAGAAATTTGTGATGGTAGAAATGTTTAATACCTCTGCTGTCCAAAAGGGTAGTCACTAGACACATGTGGCTACTGAGCATTTGATATGTAACTAGTGCAACTAAAGAACTGAATTTTAAATATAATTTTAATTAATTTAACTTTACAAGGCCACATGTGGCTAATGGCTACAGCACTGGACAGCCCAACTCTAGAAGGCAAATCTATAATGGTGGGTGCTGGGGTAAGTATAGGGACTGACTGTGAAGTAGAACAGGGGAGGTATAACAGAAATATTCTATCTTGACTGTGGTGGTGGTTACACTGATATATATATATTTGTCAAAACTCAACAAACCATACGCTGAAAATGGATGTACTTACTGTTAAAAAAATCCTTCAAGCAATAAAGTAACACATTCTTTTAATGGTAAAATAATTAATTTTAGATAAATACTTTTTCAAAGATTACAACCTCACTTCCTGCCCTAAAGCTGTAATCTCCTTTAGTTGTAGAAACTCTACAGTGTGCACTATTAAGCCTACTCAAGTGTTCAGAAGTCATAATCCCTTAAAAGAAAAATTATATATAGACGGAAAACAAGGACTCTATTGAGAAGCTGGACTACTTCTTAACACTTGGACTTGACTCTCATGTCATCTTCTCGAAGACACCATCTTTGATCACAGTATCTAGAGTAGCCCCTCCTTATGACACCATTATTTCTTTCATCACACTTAACCATACTTCATAGTTATCTTGCAATGTTTCTTTCCTTACCTGTTTTGCTACACAGAATTTAAGCTCTACTAGGGCAAATTCTGCTTCTTCAACACTATGTCTCCATGCCTAGTTAGATGTCCCTAGTGGGGACATATTGAATACTTAAAAATGATTTGAATGAATGCAGGAATACACAGAGATAATTTCTCAATGGCCCAAATTCTGAATAGCTTTCCCCCTACAGCCTGTCCTCTAAGAAGATACATTATCTTTTTTTATTACATGGGCTCTCATGGCAGCAAAAGAATTTAGCCATATCCTACCTTTATTAAACATCACTAGTTTAATACAAGGAGCATGGGCTTCAGAAATGAGGAGATCATTAATGCCTCCAGGGGAAGGAAAATGACTTACCGGTATTTTTTTTTTTTTTTTTTTTTAGTTTTAATTTATTTGAGAAAGAAAGAGAGAACACAAGCAGGAGGAGGGGCAAAGGGAGAGGGAGAAGCAGGCTCCCCGTGGAGCAGGGAGCCCGATGTGGGGCTTGATTCCAGGGCCCTGGGATCGAGTCCCGCATCGGGATCCTTGCTCAGCAGGGAGCCTGCTTCTCCCTCTGCCTCTCTCTCGGTCTCTCATGAATAAATAAACAAAATCTTAAAAAAAAAAAAATTACTAGTTATACCAAGCAGAAAAGCAGCCAGGGGGCCCATTTCATAGTCCTATTTTTTTTTTGTTGTTTTGCATAAAAAGACTTTAGAAAGCCTGGACTATCAGATGGACAACATACTAGAACTGCCTTTGGATCTATGGCCTTATAAAAGAATCTGAGCAGAGTCTGAAAAGTTCCTAAGTTAAACATGTATTCAGGTGAAGTGACTAAGTCACCTCTGTGGCCCCTCAGGTTTTCCACAATTCTTGATTCAACCTAAAGTATTACTTGGTATTATTCTTTAAGCCTATTTGACAGAGAAAGAAAGACTCACCAAAACCTATCTTTGTAATCCAAAGGCTTACAAATTAGGTTGTAATAATGGTTATTACTTTAGGAGAGCTAAACTATTATTTTAGTACTCTCTTGCTCAAGACGTCTAGATTTTAAAAGATAAATTTACATTTTTTCAGGGGTGACTGGGTGGCTCAGTCCGTTAAGCATCTGCCTTCAGCTCAGGTTATGATCCCAGGGTCCTGGATTGAGCCCTGGATCAGGCTCCTTGCTCAGTGGGGAGTCTGCTTGTCCCTCTCCCTCTGCCCCTACCCCTCACCCTGCTTGTGGATTCTGTCTCTCTCTCTAATAAATAAAATCTTTTTAAGATTATTTATTTATTTGAGAGAAAGAGGGAGCGAGAGAGAGAGCATGAGCTGGGGGAGGGGCAGAGGGAGAGGCAAAATCCCCACTGAGCCAGGAGCCTGACTCAGGGCTCAATCCCAGGACCCTGGGATCATGACCCAAGCTGAAGGCAGATGCTTAACCGACTGAGCTACCCAGGTGTCCCAAATCTTTTTTTTTTTTTTAAGATTTATTCATTTATTTGAGAGACAGAGAGAGATAGTGAGAGAAAGCACGAGTGGGGAGGAGAGGGAGAAGCAGACTCCCGCTGAGAAGGGAGCCTGACATGGGGCTTGATCCCAGGACCCTGAGATCATGACACGAGCTGAAGGCAGATGTTTAACCAACTGAGCCACCCAGGTGATGCTCAAAAAAAAATAAAATCTTTTAAAAAAATGTAAATTTTTTCAGTGTTTAAAATTGAAATTATCATTCATATCTTTCAGCTGATCTCCCTTCTGCCTCTCATTCCTATCTTCCACTGTTTCTCAGAGTATAGATCTTAGATTACTTGCTTAACAATCATCTGATCCACTAATTTAATCTTCAAGTTGTTCATGATCAAGTTCTATGATTCCTTCCCACAGAAATTTCCCAATTCTCTGATCAACAGAACTTAACTTCTTGCATTATTATTTAGTTTTGTTAATCTGTTTCCTGAATTCCTAACAAGTTCCTGAGGGACAGGGCAATTGTGTTTTTTGCCTTCTTCTATAGTACAGTACCACATTATGCTGACACTCCCATTCCCTAAATAAATAACTTTTTGTGAAGTTGATTTTCTTTTCTCTAGAATACTATTCATCACCAAGCTCACAAAATCTTATTTGAAAATGAAAATACTTACTTGCATCAACTACTGATTTATATTCCAAGAGTTGTTGTTTTGTCTGTGCTCTCAGCCTGAAAGCATAAAGAAAAGAGAAAGTCTTTTTTATAAATTAAGTAAACTCTACCACCAACATGGGGCTCAAACTCAAAACCCCAAGATCAAGAGTTGCATGCTCTGCTGACTGAGCCAGCCAGGTGCCCCAGAAAGTCATATATTTATAGAGGTTTGACTCATTACCAACTCACCTTTTTCAGAAGTTTATGCAATAAAATGAATGTAAGTAAACTCGGCAATAAGTCTTCTAGTTTGGCCTGATTTATTTAAAGTGGGTGTAAAGAGAGTTCTAGTTGAAGATGGGGTTGTAGAAAAAACTATGTCCTCCTCCATGGAACACACCAAATTACATCTATTAATTGAACAATTCCTCCTGAAAAACTAAGGGCTGACTGAACAGCTACTGAATAACCAAAGATAGACAAAAAGAGAACAGGAAGAGAGATGGAGACATGCCACAGTTTAAAAGAGTAACTAGCATATACAGCCACAGCTCCAGTCAGCCAGCTAAAGTCACCAACCACACACAGTCTGCACAGAGGACACCATACACAAGATCACCCCTTCAAGTTTAGGAGAAGTAGCTCTTTACCTTTCTATAGAAACAAACACAAAAACTCAAGCAAAATGGGGAGACAGAGGGTGCCTGGGTGGCTCAGATGGTTAAGCGTCTGCCTTCGGCTCAGGTCATGATCCTGGGGTCCTGGGATCGAGTCCCGCATCGGGCTCCCAGCTCCTTGGGAGCCTGCTTCTCCCTCTGCCTCTCTGTCTCTCATGAATAAATAAATAAAATCTTTAAAAAAAAAAAAAAAAAGGGGAGACAGAGGAATATGCTCCAAAAAAAAACCCTCAGAAAAAGAACTAAATGAAACAGAAATAAACAATAAGCCTGAAAAAGAATTTAAAGTAATGGTCAAAATGGCACCTGGGTGGCTCAGTTAGTTAAGCGTCTTCCTTCGGCTCAGGTCATGATGCCAGGGTCCTGGGATCAAGCCCCACGTCAGGCTCCCTGCTCAGCAGGAGCCTGCTTCTCCCTCTCCTCCCCGACTGTGATCTCTCGCTATCTCTGTCACTACCTCTCTCAAATAAATTAAATAAATAAATAAAATCTTTAAAAACACAAAAAATAAAGTAATGGTCATAAAGATACTCACTGGGCTGAAGAAAAGAGTGGACAAATTCAGTGATACCTTCAATAACAAGACAGAAGATATTAAAAGAAACCAATCAGAGCTGAAGAACACAATAACTGAAAAAAAAAACATACTGTAGGAAATCAACAGCAGATTAAAGGATCAGAAGGATATATCAGTGATCTAGAAGAGAGGGTAATGGAAAGCATACAAGCAGAAGAGCACAAAGAGAAAAAAAGTTCCAAAAATGTAAATAGATTAAGAAATCTTTTGGACAATATCAAGCAAACATTTACATTACTGGGATTCTAGAAGAAGAAGAAGAGAAAGGTGTAGAAAAGTTATGTGAAGAAATAAGTGAAAATTTTCCTAACCTAGGGAAGGAAATAGATCTCCAAGTCCAAGAAGCACAGAGAGTTCCAAACCAGATGAACCCAAGGAGCTCCAGACCATGGCACACAATAATTAAAATGTCAAAGGTTAAAAATAAAAATAAAGACAGATTTTAAAAGCAGCAAGAGAAAAACAAAAAGTACCTACAAGGGAAAACATGAAGCTATCAGCTGATTTTTCAGCAGAAACTTTGCAGGTCAGGGCAACCCTATTGGGACCCCTCTCCTGTGAGCTTTTTTTGTATCCTTGCTTAATAAACTTCTGTTGCTTTACTCATAAGAAAAAACAAAAAACAAAAAACTTTGCAGGCCAGAAAGGAGTGGCATTATATATTCAAAGTGCTGAAAGGAAAAACTATAACCAAGTACCTGCAAGGTATTCATATTTGAGGAGAGAGTTTCCTAGACAAATAAAAGATAAAGAAGTTAATACCGCTAAACCAGTGTTATAAAAGTAAACTGTGGAGAAGTCAGTAAAAAGGGAAGAGAAGGGGGAAAAGATTTTTTCTTTTACTGTTTTTGCTTTGCTTTTTTTAGAAAGTGTTTGAACTTAGATGACCAGAAAGGTAATATGGACTGTTACTCATTTGGATATTATATATGAACCTCATGGTAACCACAAACCGAAAACCTATGGGAGATACATAAAAAATAGAAAGAAGCCAAACAAAACACTATATTCACCGGTCACAAAGAAAGAGAGCAAGAGAAAAAGAAAGAGAGCAAGAAAGGTGTTTCATAGAAGAACTAAGTAACACAACCAGAAAATAAATTTTAAAAATGGCACTAGGTACACACTTATGAATAATTACTTTAAATGTAAATGGCCTAAATACTCCTATCAAAAGACACAGAATAACAGAATGGATAAAAAAACAAGACCCATCTATATGCTGCCTACAATAGACTCACCTCAGATATAAAGACACATACAGACTGAAAGTGAAGGGATGGAAAAACATTCACCATGAAAATGGAAGGCCCCCCCCCACCAAAAAAAGAAGCCTAGGTAGCAATACTTATATCAGACAAAAGAGACTTTAAAATAAAGACTATAACAAGAGACAAAGAAAGGCATTACATAATGAGAAAGTAATCAATCCAACAAGAGAATATAACAATTGTAATTATCTATGCACCCAACACTGGAGCATCTAAATACATAAAGCCACTGTTAACAGACAAAATGAGAGAAACTGATGCTAATATAATAATAGTAGGGGGACTTTAACAATACACTTACATCAGTGGATAGATCATCCTGACAGAAAATCAATAAGGAAACGTCTTTGAAAGACACATTGGACTAGATGGACATAACAACATACACAGAACATTCCATCCAAAAACAAGAGAATAAACATTCTTTTTCAAGTGCATGGGTAACATACTCCATAATAGATCACATATTAGGTCATAAAACAAGTCTCAATAAATTTAAGAAGAGTCAAATCATATGAATTTTTTTTTTTTTTTAACTACAATGGTATGAAACTAGAAACAAATCACAAGAAAAAAAAAAACTGGAGGGGTGCTTGGGTGGCTCACTTGGTTAAGCGACTACCTTCGGCTCAGGTCATGATCCCAGCATCCTGGGATCAAGCCCCGCATTGGGCTCCCCTCTTGGCAGGAAGCCTGCTTCTCCCTCTCCCACTTCTCCTGCTTGTGTTCCCTCTCTCACTGTCTCTCTCTCTCTCTGTCAATTAAATAAATAAATAAAATCTTAAAAAAATTTTTTTTTAAGAAAAAAAAACTGGAAAAAATACAAACACATAGACATTAAACAACATGATACTAAACAGCCAATGGGTCAATGAAGCAATCAAAGAAGAAATGAAAAAACGGGGCGCCTGGGTGGCTCAGTCGGCTAAGTGTCTGCCTTCAGCTTAGGTCATGATCCCTGAGTCCCAGGATCAAGACCCGCACTGGGCTCCCTGCTCAGCAGGGAGTCTGCTTCTCCCTCTGCTTGTGCTCTCTCTCTCAGATAAATAAATAAATAAAATCTTTAAAAAATACATTAAAATTAAAAATAAAAGGAATAAAAAAATACATGGGGACAAATGAAAACACAATGGTCCAAAATCTTTGGAATACAGCAAAAGCAGTTCTAAGAGGGAAGTATAGAGCAATACAGACCTACCTGAAGAAGCAAGAAAAAAATCAAACAATCTAAACTTACACCTAAAAGGAACTACAAAAAGAATAACAAAATCCAAGGTGAATAGAAGAAAGGATGTAATACAGATCAAAGCAGAAATAAATGACATACAGACTGAAAAAAGAAAAAAAAGGAAAAAATATCAGTGAAACCAAGAACTGGTTCTTTGAAAAGATAAACAAAATTGATAAACCCTTAGCCAGACTCATCAAGAAAAAAAGAGAAAGGACCCAAATAAATAAAATCAGAATCAAGAGAAGTAACAACTGACATCAAGAAATACAAAGGATTATAAGAGCATACTATGAAAAATTATATACCAACAAACTGGACAACCTAACAGAAATAGCTAATTCCTCAAAACACACAATCTTACAAAACTGAACCAGGAAGAAATAAAAAAGTCTTAATAGACCAATTACAATAAGAAAATTGAATTGGTAATCAAAAAACTACCAAAAAGGGATGCCTGGGTTGTGAGTTGGTTAAGTGTCCAACTCTTGGTTCCAGCTCCAGTCCTGATCTCAGGGTTGTGAGATCAAGCCCCATGTCAGGCTCTGCTCTCACCGTGGAGTCAGCTTGAGATCCTCTCTCCCTCTGCTCCTCCCACTCATGCTCTCTCTCTTTCTCAAATAAATAAATAAATCTTAAAAAAAAAAACCACCAAAAGTTCCAGGACCAGATGGATTCACAGATGAATTCTATCAGACATTTAAAGAAGAGTTAATACATATTCTCAAAGTAGTCAAAAAAAAAAAAAAAACAGAAGAGAGAGGAAAACTTCCAAATACATTCTACGAGGCCAGCACTACCCAGATACCAAAACCAGACAAAGACACAATAAAAAAAGAAAATTACAGGCCAATATATCCCTGGTGAATAGAGATGCAAAAATCCTCAACAAAATATTAGCAAACTGTATATAACACATTAAAAAAATCATTCACCATGATCAGATGGGATTTATTCTAGGGATGCAAGGGTAATTCAATATTTGTGAATCAATCAACGTCATATACCACATCTACAAAACAAAAGACAAAAATCATATGATCATCTCAATAGAAGCAAAAAAAGCATTTAAAAAGATTCAACATTCATTCACAATAAAAACTCTCAACAAAATGGGGTTAGAGAGAATATACCTCAACATAATAAAGGCCTTCTACAAAAAATCCACAGCTAACATTACACTCAATGGTGAAAAACTGAGAGCTTTCCCTCTAAGGTCAGTAACAAGACAAGGATGTCCATTCTCACCACCTTTTTAAAAATTAATTAATTAATTTGAGAGAGAGAGAGAACAGGAATGAGCTGGAGCGGCAGATGGAGAGGGAGAGAGAATCTCAAGCAGATTCTGGACCCAGTGTGGAGCTGACGCAAGACTCAATCTCATGACCCTGAGATCATGACCTGAGCCCAAACCAAAGGTTGAATGCTTAACCAACTGAGCCACCCAGGCACCCCCACCCTCACCACTTTTATTCAACATAGTACTGAAAGTCCTCTCCACAGCAATCAGACAAGAAAAAGAAAAAAGAGGCATCCATTTTGGTAGGGAAGTTAAATTGTCACTATTCGCAGACAGCATGATACTATATGCAGAAAATCCTGAAGACTCAACCAAAAAACATACTAGAATAAATGAATTCAGTAAAGTGGCAGTATACAGAAAACACAGAAATCAGTAGCATTTCTATATACTAACAACAAAGTCACAGAGAAATTTTAAAACAACACCATTTGTAATTGCACCAAAAACAATAAAATACCTAGGAATAAACTTGACCAAAGAGGTGAAAAACCTGTACTCTGAAAACTATAAAATACTGATGAAAGAAACTGAAGATGACACTAACAAATGGAAAGATATTGCATGTTCATGGATTAAAAGAATATTGCCAAAATGTCCGTATTACCCAAAGCAATTTATGGTTTCAAAGCAATCCCTACCAAAATACCAACATCATTTTTCACTAAACTACAACAATCAATACTAATATTTGTATGGGGGGGCGGTGCCTGGGTGGCTCAGTTAGTTAAGCATCTGCCTTCGGCTCAGGTCATGATCCCAGAGTCCTGGGATGGAGCCCTGCTTCGGGCTCTGTGCTCAGCGGGGAGTCGGCTTCTCCCGCTCCCTGTCTCCCTCTTCCCTCCCCACTTGTACTCTCTCACGCTCCCTCTCTCTCTCTCAAATAAATAAAATTTTAAAATAAAAGAAAACTTTCATGGAACCACAGAAGATCCCAAATAGCCACAGCAATCCTGAGAATGAAGGATGAACCTGCAACTATCACAATTCCATATTTCAAGATATACTACAAAGTTGTAGAGATCAAAACAGTATGGTACTGGCACAAAAACAGACAAATGGATTAATGGAACAGAATAGAGACCCCAGAAATAAACACACATTTATATGGTCAATTAATCTATGATAAAGGAAGCAAGAATATACAATGAGGAAGAGACAGTCTTTTCAATAAATGGTGCTGGGAAAAACTGAACAGCCACATGTAGAAGAATGAAATTGGACTACTTTCTAACAACATACATAAAACTAAACTCAAAATGGATTAAAGACCTAAACAGGAGACGAAACCATAAAAATTCTAGAAGAGAAGATAGGCAGTAATTTCTCTGACATTGGCCATAGCAAAATTTTTCTAGATATGTCTCCTGAGGCAAGGAAAACAAAAGCAAAAATAAACTATTGGGACTACATCAAAATAAAAAGTTTTTGCATAGCAAAGGAAACCATCAACAAAATGAAAAGACAACCTACTGAATGGGAGAAGATATCTGCAAATCATTTATTTTATAAGGCGTTAATATCAAAAATATATAAAGAACTTAAACAACTCAACACCAAAAGAAAAAACAGTCTGATTAAGAAATGGGCAGGTGACCTGAATAGACATTTTCCCAAAGAAGACATACAGATGGGGCGCCTGGGTGGCTCAGTCATTAAACGTCTGCCTTCAGCTCAGGTCATGATCCCAGGGTCCTGGGATCAATCCCCACATCGGGCTCCCTGCTCTGTGGGAAGCCTGCTTCTCCCTCTCCCACTCCCCCTGCTTGTGTTCCCTCTCTCGCTGTCTCTCTCTGTCAAATAAATAAATAAAATCTTAAAAATAAATAAATAAAAAATAAAAAAGAAGACATACAGATGGCCAACAGACACATGAAAAGATGCAGCTCAACATGACCAATGATCAGGGAAATGCAAATCATAACCACAATGAGATATCACTCACATCTGTCAGAATGGCTAAAATAAAAAAGACAAAAACACAAGTGCTGGCAAGGATGTGGAGAAAAAGGGAACCCTCTTGCACTGTTGGTGGGAATGTAAATTAGTACAGCCACTGTGGAAAACAGTATGGAGATTCCTCAGAAAATCAGAAGTAGAAATACCATATGATCCAATAATTTCACTATTTGATATTTACCCAGGGAACGCAAAAATGCTAAGTCGAAAGATGTATGTATCCCTGTTTACCACAGCATTACTTACAATAACCAAGACATGCAACCTAAATATCCATCAGTAGATGAATGGATAAGGAAAATGTGGCATATACACTATGGAATATTACACAACCATAAAATATGAGACTGTGCCATTTGAGACAACACAATGGACCTAGAAGGTATTATGTTAAGTGAAATAAATCAGACTGAGAGACAAATACCATGATTTCACACATAAATGGAATCTAAAAAAAATGAATAAACAAAAAGCATAATCAAAACTATAAATACAGAGAACAAACTGATGGTTGTCAGAGAGGGGGTTTGGGCAAAACCGGTGAAGGCGAGAGGGAGGTACAGGCTTCCAGTTATGGAACGACTAAGTCACCGGAATAAAAAGCAGAGCATAAGGAATACAGTTAGTGATACTGTAATAGTGATGTAATGAGAGAGATGGTAAGCTGTACTTGTGGGGAACATAGCATAATATATAAACTTTTCCTTTTTTTTTTTAAGATTTTATTTATTTGTTTGACAGACAGTGAGCACAAGCAAGGGGAGCAGCAGGCAGAGGGAGAAGCAGATTCCCTGCTGAGCAAGGAGCCCGAAGCAGGACTCGATCCCAGGACCCTGGAATCATGACCTGAGCTGAAGGAAGATGCTTAACCGACTGAGCCACCCATGCACCCCTAAACTTTTCAAGTCAGTAAGTTGTACACCTGAAACTACTGTAACATTGTGTCAACTATGCCCAAATCTTATGGGGTGCTTGGCTGGCTCAGTTCAGGTTGTGAGTTGGAGCCTCACACTGGGGGTAGAAATTGCTTAAAAATAAAAATCTCTTGGGGCGCCTGGGTGGCTCAGTCGTTAAGCATCTGCCTTCCGCTCGGGTCATGATCTCAGGGTCCTGGGATTGAGCCCCCACATCGGGCTCCTTGCTCCGAGGGAAGCCTGCTTCTCCCTCTCCCACTCCCCCTGCTTGTGTTCCCTCTCTCACTGTGTCTCTCTCTGTCAAATAAATAAAATCTTAAAAAAAAAACAAACATAAAATAAAATAAAAATATCTTTAAAAAAGGGGGGCCTCAGAGAAAGATGCAAAATGGACTCCAGTGGGAAAACAGCAACTATTGGGAAAAGTTAAAATTCTGATTTTTAAATTTATTATATGCCACACTCAAGAAATATGGGCTACACAAAGAAGAAATCCATCAAAATGGTGAAAACCGCAAACATTTTAACGAGTTTAAAAACAGTTTGTAACATTCCTAGGAGACACAGAAAAATAACAAATATACTAACTCTTGGATAGATAATTCATATAGTTTCTTGGTTGTCCTAACATTGTACTTAATTGAAAATCATATATAAAATAAGTAGAAAAGCTATGGGTAAAATGCTAACTTACAAGATGTTGGACATTTACATGGTAGTTTCATAATTCTGAAACTGCTCTGTGATTTTGAGACCAATATAAGTAGCTAAGTGACATTAGAAGGATTTTTAAACCTCCATGGTTTAAGTTCCTTATGTTTGAAATTCCAAATGAAAAGAATTTCTTACAGATTAAGAAGTTAGGCTAGCATTTTAAAACACACTGTAAGGGACGCCTGGGTGGCTCAGGTCATGATCCCAGCATCCTGGGATTGAGCCCTACATCCGGCTCCCTACTCAGTGGGTAGTCTGCTTCTCCCTCTGCCTGCCACTCCCCTTGCTTGTGTGCTTTCTTTCTCTCTCTCCGTCAAATAAATAAATAAAAAATAAAAAAACACACCACACTGTAAGAACAGTTCTCTTTTAGCTGAGATTAAAAAGGTGATCCCGTATCTTTATTATTTCAGAATTTTATGTTATAGGTAGGAGGGAATTTTTAAAGTGAGACTGTGAGACTTATTAGCCAAGACCTTTCAAAGTAGTGGTGAAGCTAAAATACAGGGGAGGGAGAAAAAAAATCCCCTTACTATGATTTAGAATAGTTTTTTTCCCCCCTGTACAAGACCAAACAAGTATTTTAGGCTTTGTGATTCATACGGTCTCTACTGTAGCTACTCAACACAGACCCTGTAGCAGGAAAGTTGTGTTTCAATAAGCCTTTCCTTACGGGCACTGAAATTTGAATTTCATATAATTTTCACGTGTTACTAAATAACCCTCCAGGAATTTTTTTGTCCCAACCAATTAAAGACATAAAAACTATTCTTAGCTTGAACAAAAAAAAAAAAACAAAACTATTCTTAGCTTGAGGGGCCACACCAAAAGCCACACAAGGCTTAGTAGAAAAGTATAAATATAACCCTCTTCGTAGGAAATATAACAAATAAAGCTTCTGGATTGAAAAGGGTCGTAACCATAAAATAAAGAGGCAGGACGTTTTTTTATGTAGCTAAGGCCTTCGATGCACCTCACAACCCGTTTGAATATCGGGGCCGCAGGGCTTGAGTAGATGAGAAAAGGAGGGGAAATTACAGCTCCAAAGGGCCCGGGGCACTGTGCTAACCGCATGCCTCTGACCATCACAATTAACCCCCACTGCAACTCTATTAAGAAGATGTAACCGTCCTCTTTTTCGAAGATGAAGGGGCTTAAGGAGCTCAACTGATTGATGCAGTGACGCAGCTATTAAGCGACCAAGTCAGAATTCGAAGTCTTCGGGACCCTGAGAACAAAGGGCGGGGCTCTGGGCCACGGCGGCCGTTTGGATCCGGCCGAGCCGGCCAGAGGGAACAACCTGAGCAGCAGGGTCAAGCGGTCCTCGGGACGCGCCGTCCGGGCGCCGGCGACCTGTGGTGACCCGCCTTCCTCGCCTCCCGCTCCGGAGTCCGCGGGCTCGGTGACCGCTTGCTCTCTGGGTTGCTTCTCCATTCTCCAATTCCTCCGGTGCAAAGAGGAATTGTCTGGGGCGGAAAGATGCAGCCTCAGGACCCGATTTTCCCGCCACTAAATTGACGCCCGGAAAGGTCCGGGGAACCGCCGCACTCCGTCCCGCCCCTTCCGCCCTACGGTCCCACCCCTTCCGTCCCGTTCTCTGGTTGCCGTGGTTACTCCTTTCACTCTTATCCTGGCGACTAGTATAAGACCACTAGTAAGAAAAAGTGAAACTTTAGGCATCAGCTTTGTCGAGTGCTGGCTTAGGGGTTGGGTTACAGCTGTTTGGGACACACCCCGGCTCCCGGGAACCGCCTGGAAGACTGGAAGGGAAAACCCCGACACATATGGTCAATCATCCTTGGCGCTGGGACAGCGGATCTTCGGGACAGCGGTTTTTGGACCCATCTTGGCACTCCGTTAACCTTCACAGCCTTGGAAAATGGGTGTACCCGGGCAGGCCAAGAAAGGGAAACAATGGAGGGTTGTTTTGTTTAAGTAGACTTTCGATCTGAGTTCTTAACGTCCAGACACCCCTCGTTTGACGAAGTTCAGGGATACCTAAAGCCCCTACGAGGCAGTGCATGTACTTGAACTCCAGACTTGCAGCGTGAAATTTCACTATCAGTAAGATTCGCACTCTGTTAACAGTTCTGTGCCCGACGTGTTAGCTTGTCGACTTACTAGGTTGCAGTTAAGCTTTTCAGCTGGGCGATGATCGGGTAATGGAGAAAATGCAGGACGGATAAATCCCTGATTGTAGTTTTTCATTAAGGGCTGTCGCTCTAGCTTTGTAGCAAAAGCACAGGAACTCACACCTCTGAACAAGAAAGCCGAGCATTCCCCTTAAGTAACTAGTTTCCCCTGTGTTACACTTGGTCATACAGTGCGCGCTCTCCCTTCTTCCTCTTCATTATCAAAGTAACAACTCCCGGTATAATTTCGATTCAAAAGGATGTAAGTAAGACCGTAGATTCGCCACTCCTACCCTCAAACTCCTGGAAAAGCATGGTTTCCTTTCACTTTTTATTTTACACAAGAAGGGCAATGTTACTGTTTTTTAGGTTTACCCTGGATGTCTTCCAATATCTCACATCAATCGCATACTTTTAAGCAGTTGCCTCTCTGGTGTCCCAGGCCAAATTTGGGACAAAGACAATGCAGTAATTCCTCTCAGCAGGAATCAGAATCATGGGGAGGACTAGTTAAAACCGACTGCTAGGTGGGTAGGAGGATGAGTGAATGAAATGAGAGGCTTAAGAGCAGACTTTAATGTGATGAGCACAGAGTAATGTAGAGAACTGTTGAATGGCTATGTTGTGCACCTGAAATTAATATAACACTGTATGTTAATTTTACTGGCATTTAAATTGGCAGGTGCCTCTCCCAAGTTTTTATTCTGATTTTCATTTCTAACAAATGCCGAGGTGATATTCATGATGCTGGATTGGGATGACACTTTGAGAACCACTGGGGGTAATGGATTATAACTGATTTTTAAAAATCCAGAGTAAAACAAAAAGGGAATATGTGGGTGTGGAGCTATTCTTTAGAGAATGTCCGATAATATAGAAGGGATAATACAATTAGCTAACTACCATCATGTGACTACCATTATCATTAATGGATAATAAAACTAAAGATTACAGCACCTTTACAGCAAAGCTGTATTAGGTGGTTACCATCTTAACCAGATGATCAAACTCAGTATCATCAGTAGCTTAACAACTAATATGTGACTCCAAAATGATGCATAACTTGTACAAATCACCTATATTCTTGCTAGAATGCATAACCTGAACTTAACTATGAAGAACCAATCAGACAAGAAATCTAGAATGATGGGGTGCCTGGGTGGCTCAGTCATTAAGCATCTGCCTTCGGCTCAGGTCGTGATCCCAGGGTCCTGGGATCGAGCCCCACATCCAGCTCCCTGCTCTGCGGGAAGCCTGCTTCTCCCTCTCCCTCTGCTTGTGTTCCCTCTTTCATTGTGTCTCCCTCTATCAAATAAATAAATAAAATCTTTAAAAAAAAAAATCTAGAATGACGGACATTCTATAAGGCAAACAGACTGGACAATTCATGTCCATGCCTTGAAAAACAAAAAGCAGGACAACTATTGTATATGGGAAACAAATTTTGATTGGAACCTGTTTTGGAAAAAAGCTTGTAAAACATCTTTGAAACAATGGAGGAAATCTGAATATGCACTGCATATTACATATGGAGTTGTTAATTGTCTTAATGTGATAAAGATTATGGTTATTTAGGAAACTGAATTATTAGATGCATGATGAAATATTTTAAGGTGACATATTGAAATCTAAAATTTACTTTGAAATGACTCTGAAAAAGAAAAATAGATGCACACACATATAGATATGCTCCCAACATACATACTTTTCTTTCTTTATACCTGTAATTTAATATTTGCCTACAAAAGTACCTAGAACTTTGTCCCCTAACAGGAAAAAAAATCTTTTTTATATCTTTGGAATATTTACAGAAGTCATTCAAATACTTATCTACAGAGAAAACATTAAGTTTCAAAAAGGCTTTTTAAAGACCCCCATTTCCAACAAAATTAAAAAATCACCAACACGAAGATGTTCGACAAAAAACTTTAAAAGAAACCGACTACTTAGGGGCGCCTGGGTGGCTATGTCGTTAAGCGTCTGCCTTCAGCTCAGGTCATGATCCCAGAGTCCTGGGATCAAGCCCCGCATCGGGCTCCCTGCTCGGCGGGAAGCCTGCTTCTCCCTTTCCCACTCCCCCTGCTTGTGTTCCCTCTTTCGCTGTGTCTCTCTCTGTCAAATAAATAAATAAAATTTAAAAAAAATTAAAAATTAAATAAACCGACTACTTAGAAAATTAGCAGTTAAATAATCTCCAGATCACGAAGAACCACAAAAGAAATTATAATGACCAGAAATAGATAAAAAGGAGGGCTTCAGAAACAAGCTATCTCAAAGAAAATGTATAAATGCTTTTATCAGCAAAATACATTGAATATTTAACTTAAACTAGAAAATAACAAAAGAAAAAGATGGTGAGAATAGTGTAAAAGCTAAAACTACAAAATAAAGGTCATAGAAATGTAACACCAAAACGGATTCTTTCAAAATACCCCCCCAAAAAACAAAACCTCCACGCAAGCCTGGTTAGAAAATAAAATATTTAAGATCAGGAACAAGAAACAAGATATAATTACATACACAGCTATAATTTTAAAAACCTAGAATAGAGTATTTCCTATTAATGGGGGGGGAATAGTTCCTAAAAAACACCAAATGACAATGGAAAACATATCCTTTTAAGCAGATCCAGGCCAAATGATTGTAAAAGTTTAATTGAGCTATTTTTAAATGAATGAGTAAGGATTTCAAAGTATGTGATATAAAAATGAAAAGCTCTTTAATCCACCTTAAACCTGGTAAAATACAAGAAAAACTAGAAAACCATACCAACAACAAAAACTGGGCCAATTTCCCAAACAAGATGCAAAATTTTCTAGAAGAAACAGATTAAATCTATGTAAGATGAGCAAGAATTCATTCCACTTTAATAAACCTCTAATGCAGAATATTATACCATATTGATAACCCTAGTAACACCATAAGCTGAAAAAGTAAATGAATTTCCACAGCATTGCCAATTAACAACTCTAAACAAAAACAGAAAAATACCTAAGATATAAAGACTACTTAAAGCCTAACAACAAAAATATTAAATGATAAAAACACTAGAGATGTCTAACCCAGAAACAACACAGGGATTTGCCTATTATGATTATGTTGGAGACTCTTTTTTTTTTTTTAAGATTTTATTCCTTTATTTGACAGAGAGCTAGCACAAGTAGGAGAGCGGCAGGCAGAGGCAGAGGGAGAAGCAGCAGGCTCTCTGCGGAGCAGGGAGCCCCACCCGGGGCTTGATCGGGGCTCCATCCCAGGACCCTGGGATCATGACCTGAGCCAAAGGCAGACACTTTAATGGACTGAGCCACCCAGGCGCCCCAAGGTTGGAGATTCTAATACTGTAAATATCATAAACATTGAAAAAATAAAATTTTTAATTTTAAGGCCTAGGTTTAAGGTTTTCTACTCCATTAAAAACAAACTGAATAAAAAAAAATTAAGAATACTGGTGTCAGCTGGATAAGAAAACTACAACTAGCAATAAAAAGATAGGTGGGAAATAGATCCCATTCACAACAGTGACAAAAAACCACAAACCCAACAATAAACTTCAGTTATATAATTAAAATTCTAATATTCTATTGGAGGGCATGCAACAAGCCTTGGAGAAAAGTGCTTCTGGATGAGAAGACAGGTCTACTCAAAACCTCCAAGTTTTTCTGTTAACTGGACATAACTATAAATTTCTTATGTTTGAAATTGCCCCCAAATATCTGGAAAATAGTGCTAGCTTCATCTTATCAGATAATGTAATAGTTTTACATGGTTTATCGCAGGAAAAAACAAGTAGAAATATTTAGATCAGGAAATGATAGATGGGTGGGATACCTGAGGGGTCAGATGGTTAAGTTCTGCCTTTGGCTCAGGTCATGATCCCAGGGTCCTGGGATCAAGACCCACATCCAGCTCCCTGCTTAGCAGGGAGTCTGCCTCTCCCCCTGCTCATGCTCTGTCTCAAATGAATAAGTAAAATTTTTCTAAAAAAAAAAAAGGAAATGATAGATGGGCATTGTTTCAATTCAGGTTGACAAGGATAATTTTGATCATGTGGTATGAGCATAAATGGGCACCTATCTGTCAGAGTCCTACCTTATCCCATATACAAAAAGTTTGAGGGATTATAAATATAATGGGTAAATTTTAGAATTTTAGAAGATGTTTACAGTTTGGGGATAGAGTTGACCTTAGGACTGAAAATCCAGGGGCGCCTGGGTGGCTCAGTCAGTTAAGCATCTGCCTTCGGCTCGGGTCATGATCCCAGGGTCCTGGGACTGAGCCCCACGTTGGTCTTCCTGCTCAGCGGAAGGCCTGCTTTTCCCTCTCCCTGTTTGACAGAGACAATGAGAGGGAATACAAGCAGGGGGAGTGGGAGAGGGAGAAGCAGGCTTCCTGCTGAGCAGGGAGCCCGATGCAGGGCTCGATCCCAGGACCCTGAGATTATGACCTGAGCCGAAGGCAGACGCTTAACCGACTGAGCCACCCAGGCGCCCCTAAAATCTTTAGATCTTTAAAAAAAAAAGAGGACTGAAAATCCAAAAGCAACTACAGGAAAAAAAGTAGATTTGATAATACACAAACTTAAAAGTGTCCGCATGACAAAAGAGCATAAACAGTCAAAAGGCAAAAGACAAAATGGGAAAACCTCACATATTGATAAGTAGTCAACAAAAATTTATTCAACTAGCCATCAAAACTATAAATTACAACAGCAAACAAGATAGATTTTTTGCCAAATTCACAGAAATTGGAGAATCATTGCCTTCAGTTCTGGCAAGGACACAGAGGAATCCAGCACTTTTGTACACTGCTGATGACACTGAAAGTCATCTTTTGTTAAGTACCTGCCAAAACTTAGTACATATTCTGGAGAACCCAGTGTACAAAAAGGAAAGTGTTATTTAATGATAATAAAGACATTTGTCTGTAGGAGCAAAGAGGAAAAGCAATGTGAAGGTCAATAGCAGAATGGTTGAACACTGTAGTATATCGTACTATGGAATGTAATGACCAAATACAGGCAAGGCCTATACATGTTCAAAGGAATTGCTTATATATAGAATGATCCCATTTCTTAGAAATCCCTGTAACAATTTATATGCATGTCTGTGTTTATAGAAGAAGTATCGAAGGATCTATCCCAAACTGTTGATACCTTCAGATGGATGGGATTGAGCTGTAGGAGTGGGGGGTAAAGAGTAAATTAACCTACAAAAGTATCTAGAAAAGTTTTGAGGATCTACTTTTATTTGATCAATAAACAATAAAAAGGTAAAGTAGGTTTAAAATATAAAGTTCGTATTTTTGCAAGTGAAAAAATGATACTAGCTGAAGTTGATAATTTAAGAAATAGTGGTAAAAGTAAAAACTACTTAGAATTATGGCAGCAACCACCAGAAGAAACAGAAAATGGGGAGCGGGGGGGTCCTAAGGATGAGATGGCAGGCTTTTAAGCAGAACAAGGCTGCATATTCTCCAAGACAATTGGGCTTACGTGCAGTATGCCCTACAGAAGGGCTTTAAATGCCTTCATGACCACAGTAATCCATATTAAGAAAGCGAAAGCCAAATACATAAAACAAGAACCACACAAGTAACAATTATGTATGTAAGTTGGGTCCCAATAAACTGAAAGCACTTTTTATACTCCCCATCATACCTTTAACATAACTTTTAGGTTATCCTCAAGTAGGAAAGTAGTGACATTCAAATGAGTTAAGGTATAAGAAGTAAAAAGGACCACAAACTTTATTAAAAGTAGAGGTAACATATAATATATACAGATGGCACATGGTGCCAATTTTATTTGCAGTTATAGTACTCCAACTCATGTTTACAAGTTACACCTTTGCCACAGCCTTGGCTAAATCTTGAACTAGTGCAGAATTTAGCTGTGCC
Source organism: Neomonachus schauinslandi (assembly GCF_002201575.2). Taxonomy (NCBI): domain Eukaryota; kingdom Metazoa; phylum Chordata; class Mammalia; order Carnivora; family Phocidae; genus Neomonachus; species Neomonachus schauinslandi. The sequence goes on along the minus strand of NC_058409.1, from coordinate 50,113,552 downwards.
AGAGTGCTGATCTTAGCATGCTTAGATGTGGCATACTTGTTCTTGATAGTCTGGAAGAGAAAAGCATAGTAGTTAATGAAGGCAAAGAGGAAAACATTGTTAAGATCCCATGGTGCAGATATTCACTTAAAACATCAAATACTTAAAAATAAGGTATGCATCGGGGTGTCTGGGTGGCTCGGTAGGTTAAGCATCGAACTCTTGATTTCGGTTCTGGTCAGGATCTCAAGGTTGAGCTCAAGCCCTGCACCGGGTTATGCACTGGGCGTGGAGTCTGCTTAAGATTCTCTCCCATAAAATAAAATGAAATCAGAGATGGAGACAAACTATATAAGAGACTCTGAATTTTAGGAAACAAACTGGGGGGTGCTGGAGGGGAGGTAGGTGGGGGGATGGCGTAACTGGGTGATGGGCATTAAGAAGGGCATGTGATGTAATGAGCCCTGAGTGTTATATGCAACTGATGAATCACTGAACTCTACCTCTGAAACTAATAATACAGTATATGTAAATTAATTGAATTTAAGTAAAATTTAAAAAAATCTCTCTCCTTCTGTACCCACCCTCTAACTCCCCCCCAAAAAAAGATTAAAAAAGGGGAAAATAAGCCATGCATTTGCAGTCATGAAATCTTAAGTATTTTCACTCTGCACCCTCCCACATCCCCAACATCTACAGTACCCCTGACTTACCATGTGCTTTGTAAGCCCACGATTCACCATGACTATATTCTTAGCAAGGTGTTGCATAACATTTAGAAGGGATTCTTCAGTGTATGAGAGATAATGCTGTAGAGTTGGTGTCTATGGCAACAAAAGTTAATGTTAGAAATGCTCATCAACAATGCTTTTCATAAAATTTCTGTATCTTAGTCAAGAGTAGGGTAGGAAGAGATTCCATAGGACTGATTATAACTAAAATTTAAGATAAATTTAAGATGCTTTCTTCCCCAGGTACTCTTCTTTCATGCTTCTCTAGGACCCTGTATTTAAAAATCTATTATACACGTGCTCAAATTCTTTCACACCAACATTCTCATGCATAGTTCTACTCCGAGGGTGTAGGGTAGCACATGGCAAACAGGAGAAATATTTGGTGAATCAAAGGAGTATGAATGAACTTCTAGCATGTCGTTTGACCTGAGTGTCTTCTTCTATATAGAAAGATGAAATTAGGTAATGAAGTGGGAGTATCCGATGAACACACAAATAAAATAATCATTTTTAATCATTCTTTCAGTAGATGCTATATTTTTAGAAACCATTAGAATTGTCCTTTAATGTAAAAAGTCCAGTATTCATGCAAAATACATCACTTACAATTTAAAAGCTTAGGGTAACCTAAGTCTATGGGACAGAGCTTACCCATTCACCGTTATCAAGAATTTTCAGTGCTAAGCAAAAAGCTCCTGCTGCAATCTGAGAAGGAGGAAAGTGCACCATATCGTAGTCCAACATAGTTAGTTCCATCAGGTATTTGGCCAAAGTATGTTGTTCAACATCAACCTGAAACAAAACCCACAGGTCTCAACTTCAGTCAGAGAATTCTGTATTGGCAATAAGCAGTACGCCCGTAACTATAATTACAAATGTTTGTCTATTGACTCTCAAATGCAATTGCCCATGGAAGGCCTTAATGAAAATATTAATATACAGCCTGATTGGAAATAAAGAACATTTTTATGTCTTCCTCATGCAGATTTATAAGTCAGCTGAATTAGATCTGCTTGATTAGCAGTATTTCTTTTTTTTTTAAAGAATTTATTTATTTGAGACAGAGAGAATGAGAGAGAGAGAGAGCACATGAGAGGGGGGAGGGTCAGAGGGAGAAGCAGGCTCCCTGCCGAGCAGGGAGCCCGATGCGGGACTCGATCCAGGGACTCCAGGATCATGACCTGAGCCGAAGGCAGTCGCTTAACCAACTGAGCCACCCAGGCGCCCTGATTAGCAGTATTTCATCATGTACCATACTAAAGGTTACCAAAGAAATCTGTACCTCTCCAATCTTAGATGCTCTCCGAAGGAAATGCAGGGGTAGAGGGCGGCCCAAACCAAAATTTAAAGATCTTAGAATCTTCATTTCCATCTGTCTGATTTGGTGTTTAGTGTAAGTGTTGTCAGTCACAAAGGCAAAGTCACCAATTTCTGGAGGGTACATTTCTTCATATTTGCTTGCAATAAACATGGCAGTGACACCAACCAGCTGCAGCATCTTCTTGGGCACACAATTATTCTGCAATGGGAATTCCAACTGGATGAACAACTAATATGTACTTGAAAAAGGAGACAACAGAGCTATGAAGGGGACATGGGAAAAACACTCTCACGGCAAAATCTTGACACTACCCCAAGACAGATGGTTAGCTGGAAAAAGTCTTTTCTTTTTTTTAAAGATTTTATTTATTTATTTGAGAGAAAGAGAGCATGAGCAGGAGGGAGGGTTAGAGGGAGAGGAATAAACAAACAGACTCCCCGCTGAGCGGAGAGCCCCATGCGGGGCTTGATCCCAAGACTCAGATCATGACCTGAGCCGAAGGCAGATGCTTAACAGACTGAGCCACCCAGGTGCCCCTGAAAAAGTCTGTTTATGACTCTGCTAGGATCCTGGAAGGGAGAACCCTCAATTACTGAATTATGCTCACCTGCATGAACCGATCAATAATGGAAACAGTCATGTACATGGTCTCCTGCAGTAACCTGAATTTCATTTGAACCTGTACTAGCCAGTCAATAAGGATGGCTCTCATGTTTCCAGTGACTTCACGACCCAGTAGGTATTTTGGTCTGACTGCTTGCTCTTCCTGCAAAAGAATGCTGATTATCCTTTAGAGGCAAGACTCCATGTGACATTTCTGTCCACAAATATTAGTCACCACAGAATAGTAATGCAGAGTTCAGAATCTCTAACAGTGCTCAACTTAATTAGTCATACAGTCACGACATATAGCTCTGTCACTGAGGAAGAAAGCAAAGCTTAAATAGGACAGTTTGACAGGTTTTTAGTTATGCACAGATCTCATTATGTTCAACCTGCCATCACTGCTACTTGCCCACACTCCGTACCCACTTCATCCCAGACGAAGCTATCATGCCATCATCTTAAATCTTTTCACTTATGATTCTAAACCCAGAACTTGAGCTGTATGAAGTAGGGAAAGCTAGCAGCAGCTACTTCCCAGGTCAGCTGGAACCTGTGTGCTACCCACTCTCCTGCTCTAGGATTTAAACCCCCAAAACACTACAGAGAGAAAGAATGAACCATCAAGGACCAGCACATACGCCTGCTAAACCCACTTGGCCAAGGTTGTAATTTTATTAAAAAGAAGGGAGAAAAAAACCAAAGTGGAAGGCTGGTCCTGGCAAGGAAGTTTCTGTAGGACAATCCTATAGAAAATGGATGCCTAAAGAAGAGAATGCATTATTAACAAACAGTTGGGCAAATTTGGTAGTGTATAGCTTATTAGCATACAGAATGCTTCCTTGTCTTGGGGTGGGGGACAAATGCCATTAATAGGAAGTTTCAGAAGTGATATGAAATGAAAGAAAACCAAAAACTTTTTTTGAGCGTACTCCACTTGGACACAAAGAACAATTTCTCCGGTATCACATGCACATCAGCCACAATGAGCCAAAAGGCCTTGTGTTCCTGCTGGTTATTTTTCAGCATATTCTCCGTTACCATCTCTCTCCTGCCTCTAATCCTCCAACTCAGAGCCTGGGACTTGCCCACTCCTAACTGTGATAGACATAAGTATATCACTCAACCTATGGACATTTGTTAGTTATGGTATTCACTGTCACTTTGAACTTTACCTGTTCAAAATGGCAAATACAGATGTCCTTAGTTTGATTAGTGACTTTTGATTTTTGGTACTCTGTGAATGAGAATTTGAAAGTGGAATCTACTGTTAAGAAATACTGTTCACATCCTGCTTGAATTATTATAAACTGTCAGTGGAAAATGTCTTTTTTTTTTTTTAAAGATCTTATTTATTTATTTGACAGAGAGAGACACAGCTAGAGAGGGAACACAAGCAGGGGGAGTGGGAGAGAGAGAAGCAGGCTTCCCGCTGAGCAGGGAGCCCGATGCGGGGCTCGATCCCAGGACCCTGGGACCATGACCTGAGCCAAAGGCAGACGCTTAACGACTGAGCCATCCAGGCATCCCGGAAAATGTCTTTAAATAAAGTTAAATGCAGTTTAAAAAAACAAAGATTCTAAAAATACAGACCTCAAGTTGTCTCAGATAAGCATAAATATCTTTCACATATTCACTGCAAAGGTTTGGATCAGCTCCATCTTCTGCATCCACATCATTCACTGCAAGAATTACATCAGAGAATGCCTGACACAGATATTCTTCTGCAGGGGCACATCCAGATGTTTCCATTGGGCTTGGAGAGGGAGTATCAACCTTGAAACAGAGAGACCTTTTGAAATAATAGCAAAGAGGAGCATACAATCTAGGAATGAAGGCCCAATTATTGGTACTAACTCAACAGACCAACTGCTAAATAGACATATAATTCATAATTCATTTCCTTAAAAGGAAAAGTATCTTTCTTTTCAAATTTATTCAATTTCTCCTTAGGACATGATTAATACAAAAAGCAAAAAGCCAAAACAGACTGAGCAGATTTTAAGTTAGCAGAACCTAAACACCAATGGGTAAAACAGAGAAAAAGCAAACAAAATCACATTCTAGACTTTCCTCCAAAGGAAATGAGTAAACAATCTGTTTATCAGCATCATGTTAAGTCAATCCAAATGAATGACAGTCTTTAGTCTTTATATCAAAACATGGACTGCTTCTCACTGCCCAGGAAAACTCAAGTTCGGCCCTGACTACTAAGGATTAACAAAGCTTGTTATTTTCTTTTAAGATCTTATTTGTCAGAGAGAGAGAACACAAGCAGGGGGAGCGGCAGGCAGAGGGAGAAGCAGGCTCCCCGCTCAGCAGGGAGCCCCTTGTGGAACTCGCTCTCAAGACCCAGGAATCATGACCTGAGCTGAAGGCAGACGCTTAACCACCCAGGCGTTCCCCAGTTTATTATTATTAGCCATTTCCTTCAAACTCCAGTTATCCCTTTGTTCAAACATTTATTGGCATTTTCTTCTAGTCAAGCTCTGTGCTAGACACTGCCTTTATAGTGTCCTCAAAGGGCTTTGAATTTAGAAGAGAGAAGTAAATGAAATGACACTGATTCTAGTAACAAGGGTGAGGGTAAGTTAGGCAAAGTTCCTGGAGTTGATGCTTGAGCTGCTTTGAAGGATGAAAGGTTACTGTCTGAAAGAATGAGAGAGGGGCGCCTGAGTGGCTCAGTCGTTAAGCGTCTGCCTTCGGCTCAGGTCATGATCCCAGGGTCCTGGCATGGAGCCCCCGCATTGGGCTCCCTGCTGGGCAGGAGGCCGGCTTCTCCCTCCCCCACTCCCCGTTTGTGTTTCCTCTCTCGCTGTCTCTCTCTCTCTCTCTCTCTGTCAAATAAATAAATAAATAAAATCTTTAAAAAAAATAAAACAATGAGAGTGAGAAAGGCCTTTTTTAGTAAGTGGGAGAGCAAAGTCAAGAATCAGTATGGGACTTTCAAGGAAACCTCACGTAGTTTGGTATGGCCAGTTGAGAGACTGTGCATGCTCTAGGTTTCATGTGTTATATCCAGAATGTCAATACTAAAGCAATAGCCTCAAATCTCCTATCCTTAGATATAAGGAACTGGGCTGAATGACTTCACAGATCATTTTCTCAACTGCTTTTAACTATTATTTGTTTCTTAATTTAAAGATGTAGTTGTCTTATTAAGTGATTCATGAAGTGAGCATCATCCCATCTAGCAAGTAGAGATGCTCCTTAACTATGTTTTACTTTATTTTTTTTTTAAGATTTTATTTATTTATTTGAGAGAGAGTGAGAGTGAGAGAGCATAAGCAGTGGGGAAGCAGCAAAGGGAGAGGGAGCAGACTCCTCGCTGAGCAGGGAGCCTGACGTGGGGCTGGATCCCAGGACCCTGGGATCATGACCTGAGCTGAAGGTAGATGCTTAACCGACTGAGCCACCCAGGCACCCCCTTAACTACGTTTTAAAAATTAGAGCTTCATTAAATGCAGTTCATTGTAATTTCAGCAAAGGAGCCCCTTCTACAAGCAGTGTTTCTCCTTCACAGGAGTGGATACATTTATGTAACTGATATTTAATAAGTTCTTAGTCTTAGTTTTTGAGGCTGTTAACTCATCTACTCTCTGAAAAGCTACATTTTCTTTCTGCTTTACACCTTTGTTCCAACGTTACAGGATTATTAAATACTCAGTGGCCACATTAGGGATTAAAAGGATTCAAGATAATCTGTTTCAGTCAATAAATTCCGGTCAGATGGCTTGTACCAAAGACCGCAAAATCTTTGGTCCATGCAGCTCTCACCCAATATCTCAATACCATCCACGGGGGGGGGGGGGGGGGGGGCAGTCCAACAAAATGATGAAGAGCCTAGCTTCTGAAGCCAGATGGCCTGGGTTTAACATCCATAGGTGCCACTGATTAGATGTGTGACTCTAGAAAAATTACTTAATACTTCTCTAAGCCATTATCTAAAAGGTAAAGGTAATAATACAAGTAAGAGAGTCCATGTAAAGCTTATGCCAGTTAAAAGCACTTCAAGTGCAGAGCAGAGAGTACCTCCTGCTAAGTACTCTATAAATGTTACTAGTATTACTATTTGTTCAAATGCTATTCCATGTATTATAAAACGAGGGGAAAGAAACACCCAACAGATTGGATGGAGAAAAGCAGAGTAAATTTACCAAAATAGGCTCAGGCGACAGTTTTTCTTCTTTAATAGGCTCAGGTTCTGGCTCTGGTTCTGGCACAGGCTCAGGCACAGGCTCGGGTGCCTTTTCCAGAGGTTTAGGTATTTTTTTAGCAATAACTTTTCCAGGAACCAAAGTTTTTGCTTCCTGTGGATGAAAGGACGAAAATGAAATGTTTCCCCACCAAGGGTCACAGCTGTAGGGTGAACTCTTACAGACAGAGAAGTTGGCTCAGGAAGATAGTTACCTTTTTCAGAGGCAGTTTGGCCTGTGGTTGTTCGCTGACTTTGTTACCAATGTCTCCGAGAGCCGTTCTTGGCCTCAGCCCGGGTTTGGAGGCCGCAGTCGTGGCCAGAGGCACGCGCTTTGCGCCTGCCATACTGATCTTCGCCTTATTCTCAACATTAACTTTTGTGTTCTGAAAGAAACAAGACCACTTTGAGGGCCGGCCCAACCAGCCACGTTGGAGTTAAGTCAAGGGTCAGTGAAGGTGGGGCAAGAGAGAAGCTCTCAGAAGAAAAGCTGGCTGTAAAAATTGGGTTCCGAAGGGAAACCGGGGTTCCAGGATCTACGCTTCGGCTGTGACAAGCCCACTTCTTCCAGAACCTCTTCACTCACCTATTGAGGGGCTGCCTGCTTAATCCCCGGCGACTCTGAACTCTAATTTACATTTGAAAGGAAATCGGAAAAGCCTCCAAAGGCAGCACCTTCTCTCCGGGAAAGGGGATACGCGGTTGGTGGGAGCTCACTCAGGGGGCCTCTACCACATTTTAAAAGAGGGTTCCTGTCGACCCTCCACCGCCCTCCCCCCTCGCGCCAAACATTCATCCACGGACGGCCCCGTCCTCTTCCTTTCTCCGCCAGGCCCCCAAACGCCCCCACCGTGCCAGGGGCCCACCGATCCCCCCATCCTCCTCCCCAAATCGCTGCCTTAGTCCACTCGGGGAATGGTGGGGGGGGGGTGCTCCGGCAAGGGACCGAGGACGAGAGGACACGCAGCGAGCGAGGAAGGCCGCGTTTGCTCACCCTGGTGACCCGGAGCGCCATGGCTTCGTCTTCACCAGGCAGCTGCTCAGTGGGGAGAAGCAGAGCGCGGGAGCCACCAACGAGCCGGGGACCTGAAGCCACCGCAGATCAACAGCCGTTCCTCCGCAGCACGCCGGGAGGAGCTGGGCCCGGCCTCGGGTTTAAACCCCGCACTGCTCCCTCCTTATTGGTCAGTTCGTGGCACTCGCTCCCTTCCCATTGGCGGCTGCCTGTTCCTCCGAGAATGCGTTTCCAGGGCGACCCCGCGGAGACGTTCGAGGGCGGGCGGGGCCAGGCCTTCGCTCCCCAGGCAGCTGTGCGGCCAGCTGGGGAGGCTAGCCGGAGGTGCGCGATCCACCTGCGGGGAGCGGGGTGTGCTGGTGCGCCGCGGGAGCCAACCGGGGGCACGGCTGGTATCCCTGCGGCGGGGGACGGTGGAGCCGCCTGAGTTTGAGAACCTGAGCAGCAGTTACGGCTCTAGTCCCACTTACTGTTACACAGTTTCCTCTTTGCTTTGGCATGTAGCAGGAAAGGCTTTTATATACATTCTTTCATTTGACTATTCAGCAGCCCTCTGGGTGAAGGGCCTGAAGCTCAGAGAGGCTTTGAGTGACTTTCCCAGAGTCACAAATTCGTAACATGGGAAATAAACTTCCCTGATGTTTCCACAACACTAATGGTCTGTTAAAAATATTGTCAGCTTCTTAATCTGCCCGATTAATTTAATCGAATTGCTTCCCAGAGCCAATCTTTTGTTTTAGCTGTTTATTTGAAAATAATTTCAAACTTAGGGAAGTTGCAGACAAAACTATTACAAGGAACACATGTATACCTTTTGCCCAGATTCAAGTATCCTTAACATATTACCTAATTTGCTTTACCATTAGATCTATGTCTAACTGTATATAAAAATTTTCTTCCTGAAACATTGAAGGGTAAGTTATATATATTTATGGCCCTTGATCCCTTAATTCTTTGGTGCGTATTTCCTAAGAAAAAAGGTATATTCTCCTACATAACCGCAATAGTTATTAACTTCATAAGTTTACATTATTACAATATTTCATGCAGTCTAGTTTATATTCCAGTTTTGTTAGTTGATCTGATAAGGCCCCTTATAGTATTTTCTCTCCCCAGGACGGGATGCAGTCTAGGGCCAGATGTTACATTTAGCTTCCTTTAATCTGGAATAGTTCCCACAGCTTTTCCTACAATGCATAGGATAGCTCCCACCCTCCCAAGTCCACACAAATAATTATCCAGCCCAAAATATCAATAGTCTGGACATGCCAAACTTGAGAATCTTGCCAACTGTGTAGATACCTATAGACTCATTTCTATTCAGTATGCTAGTTTTTTATGCTTAATTAGCATAAGTATCATGGATCACCTCCTTTCTTTATGATACTTAAAAATTTGGGGCACCTGGGTGGCTCAGTCAGTTAAGCACCTTTGGCTCAGGTCATGATCCCAGGGTTCAGGGATTGAGCTCCACGCCGGGCACCCTGCTCAGTGGAGAGCCTGCTTTTCTCTCTCCCACTGCTGCTCCCCCTGCTTGTGCTCTCTCTCTGTCAAATAAATAAATAAATAAATAAATAATCTTTAAAAAACAAAAACTTATGTGACTTTCTCCTCAGTGAACTACTCAATGTTCACTCCTCTGGCCAAATTAATAGGGCTAACTACATGCCAGGCCCTGTTCTAAGTGCTTGGAATGTAGCTCTGAATGAAAACAGAGAAAATCCTCACTTTCACAAACCTTATATTCCAGTAGGAGAAAAGAGAAACAAAACAGATAAACAAGTAAGTGAAGTAAAAAGAAAAAAGAAAAAAAAAAAAGCCAGATACTACTAAGGGCTAGGCAGAGAATGAAAAGAAGTGATGTAGAGAGTAACTTGGTAGCTACCTTAGACTTGGTGGTCAGGGATAGTCTGAGAAGGTGATGTAACTCCTAGGTTAAGCCGGGGCTTAAATGACAAGAAAGAGAACATTCCCGATAGAGGAAATAGCCTGTGAAAACCCCGTGACAGGAATGAGTTTGTCATGTTCAGAAAAGCCAATATAGCTACAGTAAAGGGGACAGAGTAGAAGTGAGACTGAAGAAATTGGAAAGAATAAATTTATACAAGTCCTTGTAAACCAAGGGGTTTGAGTCTGGGCTACGTAAGTGCGTCAGAAGCCTTTGGAGGGTTTCAAGGTGTGGCATAATCCATCTTTCAAAAAGATGACCTTAGTTACTGTGGAGAGAATGTATGTGGGTGGGGAGGAGGAGGAGAAAGAAGGAGGAAGGAGAAGAGCAGCCGGAGGAGACTTCAAGAGGGTATGGTAGTTGGCTAGGCACCAGGATGATGGCTTGGATGGTACTAGCAGCACTAAACAGAAACGGATGGTTTCTGGATACATTTTGGAGGTAGATTTGCTGGGTCTTGATGGCTTGCATACTTGGGAGTGAGAGAAAATGGAATCAAGGGTAACTCCCAGGTTTTGGTCTGAGTAACTGAAACAGAAAGACTTACAGATGAGCAGCTTTTAGTGGGTAGCAGGTTGTGGGTAGGAGATTAAGAATTCTGCTATATTTGGAATGCTTAAAGATATGCAGGAGAAGAGGTCCACTAGGCAGACTCAGGGTGGGAGCTAGATGGCTGTAGATGGTATTTAAATCCTGACAAGGAGGAGATCATCTAGAGAAGGAATGTAAAGAAGCCTACATGCCAGGAGCAAGCCCTGGGGCCCTCCATATTTAAAGATTGAACGAAATGGGAGAAGCCAGTTAAGAAAATTGGTCAATAAGATCAGAGAGGTAGGAGATCAAACAGTGGTGTCTCAGAAAAGAGAAGGTGATGTTTCACTGAGGGAACAGCGGTTTACCATGACAGACTAAAAATACATATTGTCTCTGTTTCTCTTCGAAGACAGTAAAGGGATTTTAAAAAATGCATAACTCTCAAAGATAGGTGAGGAGACACTAAAGACAACATTTTGGAAGCAGGAAAGCCAATCGAAAAGTGGTGATAAAAGGAGCAGACAGCCCAAGAAAGTTGAAATCTAAGCTGGCAGTGGAAAACCAGAAAGCAAACCGATTCTGGCTTTGGACTCCAGCACATTTCAGCATTTGGAGGTACCAGGAGCCTATAAAATTGATGGTGTAGGTGGAGCTGAAAACAGAATTCGTTGCTTCTCTCCTGCACATCTGAGTGCAGTGAGGGTGCAGCCTCTTTCTGGTCCCAGCTGACACTTGGAGGTTTATGTTCAGGGATGCTGAACTAAAGGAACTCTGGATTCAGATACCAGGCAAGCTGAGAGAGGAGGAAATAAAATTCTTCAATATCAAATGGTGAGTCCTTCAGTTCCTTTCTTCCACTCAGTCCCCTAAATGCAGGTAGCTGAACTTATACCCTCCAAAATAAGATAAGAACATGCTTCTCGGGGCACCTCGGTGGCTCAGTTGTTAAGCGTCTGCCTTCGGCTCAGGTCATGATCCCGGGGTCCTGGGATTGAGCCCCGCATCGGGCTCCCTGCTCCTTGGAAAGCCTGCTTCTCCCTCTCCCACTCCCCCTGCTTGTGTTCCCTCTCTCGCTGTGTCTCTCTCTGTCAAGTAAATAAATAAAATCTTTAAAAAAAAAAAAAAAGAACATGCTTCTCTGGCAATGGACCAGCCCCAGAGAAAAGTCTCAAAAACATTGATGGTTAGGGTATCCAAAGAAATGGTTGGGTCAACCTGAAAGCAATGCTCACTACTTGACCAACTTGCACACTGACTCTGAACTTTTTTTAAAGATTTTATTTATTTATTTGCGAGAGAGGGAACACAGGAAAGGAAGTGGGAGGGGGAGAAGTAGACTCCCCGCTGAGCAGGAACCCGACGGCATCCCCTGACCCTGAACTTCTAATCAATATTTTAGTGTCTAATTTTTAACTATTAATAGCCAGCCACTGAGCACCAGACATTCGAGGAAATGCTCCAACTTGAAAGAGACCAAAACAAAGAAAAAGAAATTCTAAGTGAAAAAGCAATTTGAGGAGTAAAAAGCTAAAAAATGGAAAATAACTTACCACCCATATCATCAGAAAAATAAAAATAATGCATCCACAAGCAACTTTACAAAAGAGCGCTGGGAACTTAAAAATATGACAGGAAAAATTAAAAATGCAATAGGTTTGGAAGAAAAAGTCATGGAACTTTCCCAGAAAAAAGGATAAAAAGACAAAGAGGTAGACTATAGAAAAGCTTAGAAAATTAGAGAGCATTCCACAAGGTCTAACACACAACTAATAGTTCCAGAAAAATAGACCAGAGAAAATTCAGAGAGGATACTGTTAAATATATAATACTGGAAAACTTCCCAGAACCAAAGAACATGAGTTTCATGCATTCACGTCTGGGCATTCTGCAAAATAAATGAAGAAAAGATGGATCCCATGACATATTGTGCTGACATAAAACATTAAGAATAAAGGAAACAATCAGCATATACAAAGGATCCAGAATCAGAATGGAATTAGACTTTCAATAGCAATGTTGAAAGCTAGAAGATTCTGAGGGAAAATGATTTTCAATTTATAAATCTGTACCCAGCCAAACCATCAAACAACCAGGACGTTGAATAAAGGCATTTTCAAATTTACATCTAAAAAATGATCTCGCATGCACCCTTTCTTAAGAAATTATTGGTATGCAGTCTTCCAAAACAAGGATGAAAATAAAAAGAGTTAGGGGCACCTGGGTGGCTCAGTTGTTAAGCGTCTGCCTTTGGCTCAGGTCATGATCCCAGGGTCCTGGGGATCGAGCCCCACATCGGGCTTCCTGCTCAGCGGGAAGCCTGCTTCTCCCTCTCCCTCTCCCCCTGCTTGTGTTCCCTCTCTCACTGTGTCTCTCTCTGTCAAATAAAGAAATAAAATCTTTAAAAAAAAAAAGAAAGAAAGAAATTATGATTCTACTATGCTGGGAAGGTGGGGGAGGAGAGAGAGGGATGTATTTTAAGTGTGCATGCGTGCTGGTGACGGTATTAAAAAACCCGCATCTTCCACTGCAAGGAGCTAGTGGGCAATTTTTAAAACTATATCTCAGGGGCACCTGGGTGGCTCAACCAGCTGCTTTCTGCTCAGGTCATGATCTCAGGGTCCTGAGATAGAGCCCCACAGAGTCAGGCTCCCTGCTCAGCAGGGACTCTGCTCCTCCCCTCCTTCTCTGTGTTCTCTCTCTAATAAATAAAATCTTTAAAAAACAAAACAAAACTGTATATCCCAAAAATAGCATTATAAGGACATTATCAAAATTATGACTGTAAATGAAATTGCACAGTTAAGAACAGAAAATGGTTCCTTTTAGAGAGCAGGAATGGGGGACAAGGGTGTGCTGATTTTGTTTTAAATTTTAAAGAACAATTTGACTTTTTAAAACTATGCATAACAGGGCGCCTGGGCGGCTCAGTTGGTGAGGCGACTGCCTTCGGCTCAGGTCATGATCCTGGAGTCCCGGGATCGAGTCCCGCATCGGGCTCCCTGCTCGGCAGGGAGTCTGCTTCTCCCTCTGACCCTCCTCCCTCTCATGCTCTCTGTCTCTCATTCTCTCTCTCTCAAATAAATAAATAAAATCTTAAAAAAAAAATAAAAAAAAATAAAACTATGCATAACAGAACATACACTTTGATTAAATCTTAATTGGGACAAAAGACTATATAAGAGAAATTTGTGGATGAATTTTGAAATGATTGGGAAAATTTGAAACTTGACTAGATAAAAATGTTATTAATGAATTCTTGTTAATTTACCCAGGTATAATAAATATAATAAATATTAATAAATTTAATATCATAATAATATGATTATAAATGTAAGCTTACTCTAAGGTGTTTTTTTTTTTTTAAAGATTTTATTTATTTCTTTGACAGAGAAAGGCACAGCGAGAGAGGGAACACAAGCAGGGGGAATGGGAGAGGGAGAAGCAGGCTTCCCGCAGAGCAGGGAGCCCGATGCGGGACTCGATCCAGTGACTCCAGGATCATAACCTGAGCTGAAGGCAGTCGCTTAACCGACTGAGCCACCCAGGCGCCCCTAGGGTGTTTATATATATACAAATGTAGCTAAAATTTGCCATATTTGCTTTAATATTGGTTAGATCTAGATAATGCACAGAGGATATAGAGGGGATGATTATACTGTTCTTTCCATTTGGTGTGTATTTGAAATTTTATTTTTTAAAATATTTATTTATTTATTTATTTATTTGAGAGAGAAGGAGCAGGCAAGAGCAGGGAGAGGAGGAGCAGAGGGAGCCCGATGCGGGGCTCGATCCCAGGACCCTGGGATCATGACCTGAGCCGAAGGCAGATGCTTAATGACTGAGCCACCCAGGTGCCCCTGAAATTTTAAATATTATAATTTTAGAAAAAAAAAAAACATGCATAGCAGACAGTCTCTCCTCTGCTGTCCTACCTGCTGCTCCCTTGGGGTGTATTCAATAGATTTCTAATTCCTTTAAAAATAGATAAATAAATAAATAAAAGCATGCACATTTCTAACTGAAAGAAGATTAAGTTAAAGACAAGGAGTAGTTATGTTGACTGAAAATGAGATAAGACAGAGCTGGAAATAGGAGTGAAAAAGGACACTGAGGATACATAGAAACATCATGAAGTAACTTCTTCAGTGGGACACTGTTCCCAGTGGTAGAGCTAGGGTATACTCACCTTATTTTTTTTAAATTTATTTATTTATTTATTTATTTTAAGGTTTTATTTATGTATTTGACAGAGAGAGACACAGCAAGAGAGGGAACACAAGCGGGGGGAGTGGGAGAGGGAGAAGCAGGCTCCCTACTGAGCAAGGAGCCCAATGCGGGGCTCGATCCCAGGACCTTTGGATCATGACCCGAGCCGAAGGCAGACGCTTGACGACTGAGCCACCCAGGCGCCCCTTAAATTTATTTATTTGACAGTGAGCACAAGTAGGGGTGCAGCAGGCAGAGGCAGAGGGAGAAGCAGGCTCCCCGCGGAGAAGGGAGCCCGATGCAGGACTCGATTCTGGGACTCCATCATGGGACTCCAGGATCATGACCTGAGCCGAAGGCAGACGCTTTACCGACTGAGCCACCCAGGCGCCCACGTCTTTTTCTTTCTTTCTTTTTTTTTTAAGCAAACTCCACACCCAACATGGGGCTTGAACTCACCACCCTGAGATGAAGAGTCCCACGCTCTACCGACTGAGCCAGCCAGACGCCCTAGAGCTAGTGTCCACTTTAACAAACACTTAACCACTGTCCCTTGAATTGTTCATAGCAGTTTTGCCTTTTTTTTTTTTTAAGGTTTTAGATGCTACATGTAGCAACGGTTAAGGAGGTTATACAATAGAGTAAGTAGTCCTCCACAGAGGAAAATGTATTAAAAGGTTCTTGGGTATCCTTTAAAAATATTCTGTGCACATATAAGAGTACAAAGATTTTTTTTTAAGATTCTATTTATTAGAGAGAGAGAGAGAGAGAAAGCACAAATGGGAGGAGGGGCAGAGAGAGAAGCAGACTCCCCGCTGAGCATGACTTGAGCTGAAACCAAGAATCAGACACTTAACTGACTGAGCTACCCAGACGCCCAAGAGTACAAAGACTTTAAAATAATTTTTAAATCTTTTTTTCAAAATATGAATAAATCAAGATTGTTCAACCAATAAATACTTTCTTAGCTTCAATTATGTTTTGTACACTGTGCTAGATTCTAGGGATACCTGCTGTTAAGGTACACATTCTTACAGATGTGAAGATAAAGTATTACAATACGTTTGTATTAGATAAGATTTCTTTCTCTCATCAGCCTCTTTTCTTCCCTTTTTCATCTGTCATGGGCAGGAGTGGGGGGAACAGGGGGACTTTGGTTTAAAAGACCAAGAGTGCATTTGCATCAAAATTCTATTATAAGGACTTTTTGTTGCAGGTGATAAGAACCCAGCTGCAACTGGCTTAAGTAACAAAGGAAAATTATTGGCTCTCTAAAGTGGAAAGTCCAGGGAATACCTAGCTTCAGGCATGGTTGATTTCAGGTCTCAAGCAAAAGAGGATGCTTATCTGTATCTTGAGCTCTCCTCTCTTTGAACTTTAAGAATCTTTCAATCTTTACAGAAAAAAAAAATAACAGAATGCTGTATTGTGAGAGCAAGAAGCTTCAAGATAATCTCTGCTTCTACTCCCACCCTACTGTGTGTATGTGGATGGGTGTGGGGAATGTGCAGATTTGTTTATAGAAGTAAGAGTGTTAAAGAATTGGTACCTGAGAAGGTAGTGAAAAATTGTTTTTGGTATATTTAAAATGTGGCTATATGTATTTAAATTTTTCTTGAACTGGCTCTCATGTAAAATACTTCTCAGCACTGAAGCTCTTTTTGTAGAGATTAACCACAGTGGTCTAACCAAGGGAACTTGATTTTTTTTTTTTTAAGGTTTTATTTATTTGAGAGAGAGAGAGAGAGTGCCCACCTGCGTGAGCACAAGCAGAGAGGGGCAGAGGAAGAGGGACAAACAGACTGCTGAGCAGGGAGCCCAAGGTGGGTCTTGATCCTAGGACCCTGGAATCATGACCTGAGCCAAAGGCAGATGCTTAACCAACTGAGCCACCCAGGTGCCCCAACTGAACTTGGTTGTTTTTGTTGTGGTGGTGGTTTTTGTTTTGTTTTCAGACACTACTCTGGGAATAAGTTATGCCCCGAGGTGAAGTATTTCACAACTAAATATCGCACTCATTGAGAAATCTTCAGTTACAAAGCCTAACTTATTTTTTTTAATTTAAAAAAAAATTTATTTGACAGAGAGAGAGAGCACAAGCAGGGGGAGTGGGAGAGGGAGAAGCAGGCTCTCTGCTGAGCAGGGAGCCTGATGCGGGGCTCGATCCCAGGACCCTGGGATCACGACCTGAGCCAAAGGCACACACTTAACCGACTGAGCCACCCAGGCCCCCCTAGTTCTTATTTTTAAAGTTTATTATTATTATTATTTTTAGTAATCTCTACACCCAATGTGGGGCTCGAACCCATGACCCTATGATGAGTCGCACGCTCCTCCGACTGAGCCAGCCAGATGCCCAAACCCTAACTTTAATCCTTGTAGTAACAAGGATTGTAGTAACAAGGATTGTAGCAACACACATCCTATGTGCTAAGTGATGGCAAGAACACAGAAGCAGATTAAAGGGAATGAAGAAGAGGAAGGGCAAAAGAGGGGTGATGGAGAGCGAGAGGGCTCATGCTAGGCCTGGAAATTGAAGTAAGGATTCAGCTGTTTGGTGGAGTCAAGAGGTGGGAGTAGATGAAAGGTCATGGATCCTCCAAAAACTCTGTGATGCTCCTGAGGAAGCTGAAGCTCAGTTTAAGCCGATTTGTCATGTGGTCAGGATGTGGACAAGTCAAGCTCAAAATCATAGCTAATTCCACCGATTTTTCCTGATTAACAACGTATGCCCTCTCCTCCATAAAGTTTTCTCTAGTGTTCCTGGGAAAGTTTTCTTCCTCCTCTGAACTCAGAGTGTTCTTTCATTCATTTCTGTCAGCATGTATCTCTTCATTCTTTTACATATTTTTATATGCTCAGTAACTATTGCTTTCCTGTAAGGACAGAGAATGTATCAGACCTTTTTGTGTCATCTACCCTGCTTTATACATCCTAGGCCATTAATGCCTCTCTTGTTATACACCCTAGGCCATTAATGCCTTGCCTTTAACAAAACGGTTTCCATACATTAATTTAGGACTACTGCCTTGATTTCATAAGACTGAAAGGGATCATCTTATATTCACTGGATCCAAACACCGTCATTTTATGTCAGAGAACGGGTCACTGGCCCTTAGATCACAGCTATGGTGGAAAGCCTGATTCCTAGGCCAGTGTCTAGCCCCCATATCAACCTGCAGTCTTTCAGATTAGACCTCCGTATCTTGCTCCTATGGAAAATCTAAGCAACTTCAAAATGGGACACCCCACTTGAAAAGTATGTCAGTGCAATTTAGCTAATGCTTTTCAGAGGGCTGGACAATTAACCCCCAGATGATGATCTACAGGTCTATGGTTAACTTGTAACCTGGTATTCAAGTACCCCGAGCGCTCTGCTTTTAACTAATTCCATATTCAAAAGCCATGATTATGCAAAACTAAACTACTAATGCGTTTACACCGTTCACTGTGATGGAATTAAGCCCCTTGCCATCTTATTTCCACCAGTCCTATAGGTCTGTCAAATGCCACCTCCTCTGTGAGGCTACACCTTTTTTCCTTCAGCTGAAAGTAATCTCTCCATAATTGGAAATTTGCCCTCCCACATGGCACCAAATCTCTCCAAATCTTGAATTATAGTTATTTTCATCCTATCTTCTCCGCTGTAATAAGTGTATTGAAGAAAGGGTTTTTTTTTTGTTTTTTTTTACCTTAAATAGCAAACTTACAAATAAGAGGCAATGAACATGTTACATCGTCCAAGTCACCATCCTCTCTCACTCACTTGGATTTTGGCAAAAGCTTTCTAACTCTTCCCTAGATTGCACTGTCACTCTCCTACCTTGATCCTTTTGAAACCTATCAGCTCCAGTCTCTTCCTCAAAGCCCTCCACAGGTTTTCCATGTCCTCACACCACCTGCCTGATTTTGCTATCACACTGGTTTTCTTGCTATCCTAGCATGTTAAGCACCTCCTGCCTCAGATGCCTTTGCATTTGATGCTTTGTCTAGAATAGTGGATATTTGTAGAATATGGTCTAGGACACTAGATACTGTTTACCTCCTTACTTAAAACAGGTTCTCACATCTTCCATAGAGATCCTCTTTGGCCAATCTCTAGCACCCTGTTACTCTCTCTCCTTGTATTCTGTTTCAGTTGAGTGTCAGTCCTGAAAATAGAGAGCCTGGTTTGGAAAGTTGGCTTTACCACTTAGCAGGTGTAAGATTTGGGGCAAATTAACTTTTTTCTTATTTTTTTTTTTTAAAGATTTTTATTTATTTGAGTGAGCAAGTGAAAGAGAACACAAATGGAGGTGGGGTGATGAAGGGTAGAGGAGAGAAGCAGGCTGCCCACTGAGCAGGGAGCCTGACAGGGGACTCAATCCCAGGACTTCAGGATCATGACTGAGCCGAAGGCAAACGCTTAACCGACTGAGCCACCCAGGCGCCCCTAATTAACCTTTCTCTGCCTTAGTTTCCTTATGAATAAAATGGGATCATTATATATTTATTGCTTAGGACATTGCCAATCTGATACATGGTAAGGAGTCAGTAATTTATTGCTTTTCTTCAGTATTTATCACAAACTGTTTTTCACATATTAGTCTGTCTCCTCCATTAGGGCAGGACTTTGTTTCATTGATGACTTTAGCCCTATAGCAGAGTCTTGGTATAAAGGATTTCAGTAAATTTTTGTTGAGTATGAATGAACTTATTGAATGCTTAAAAAACCATAAACAATTGAATTTTATTATTTTCTTAGACAGTTTTTCCCTAACTATGTGAATATTAATATTGGCAGATCTATGTACTATACTTTGTTGCAGGGGGAAACCTCCTTGGTCTTTAAATTCAAATGGAAAATAGCAATTAGGTGGAACAATGTGTACTTGAAAAAATCTGCTCCACCATACTGCATTATTGAACTAGAGCAGTTAATGCAAACTTAGTATGTGATAATGCCAGAGTACTAGGAGAAAAAAATGCATGAGATGATCATGTAAACTGCTTATATGGTGCCTAGCATATGGTAGCTTCTAAATTAATAATCACTAACAAATTATAAGAACACTTAAAAAAGAAAATGCAATAATATAGAAGTTAAATTGTAAGTTAGATTTTGACAATGAGGGGCGCCTGGGTGGCTCAGTCGTTAGGTGTCTGCCTTCTGCTCAGGTAGTGATCCCAGCGTCCTGGGATCAAGCCCCGCATCAGGCTCCCTGCTCCGCGGGAAGCCTGCTTCTCCCTCCCCCACTCCCCCTGCTTGTGTTCCCTCTCTCACTGTGTCTCTCTCTGTCAAATAAACAAATAAAATCTCTTAAAAATTAAAAAAAAAAAAGATTTTGACAATGATATATACCTATGCTGGATGCAGATATAGAGCATTCCCATCACTTCAAAACTATGCCCCTAGGGAGACAAATTCCATCTCCCCAAGGCAACCATGTAGTAGGCAGAATAATGAGCCACTCCCCCTCAAGATGTCCTTGCCAGAATGCCTACAACCTGAGAATATGAATATACCTTTGAATATGTTACATGGCAAAAGCGACTTTGAAGACCTCGAGATAGGGAGATTATTTTGGATTACCTGGATGGGCCTGGTGTAACCCCATGAGTCCTTAAAAGTAGAAGAGGAGAGCAGAAAAGTAGGTCAGAAGAAGATATAACAGTGGGGAAAGAAACAGGAGAGATTTGAGGTGTGAGGAGCACATGACCCACCGTTGCTGGCTGTGAAGATGGAGGAAGCCAAGGAATACAGGTGGCCTCTAGAAGCTGGGAACATGAACAATGAAACAGGGGCCTCAGTCCTACAACCACAAACACTTAATTCGGCCACCCACCTGAATTAGCAAGGAAATCGATTCTCTCCCAGAGCTTCTGGAAGAAACAGTCCTGCAGCACCTTGATTTTAGCCCAGTGAGACCCATATCAGACTGCTGATGTACAGACTGTAAGACAGTTAGTGTTAAACATCTAAGTTCGTGGTAATTTGTTATGACAGCAATAGAAAATATAAACCATTTCCTGTGCTCTATCACTATCGTCTTTGTTTTTGCATTTCAAGTACATGTAATCATAAAGTATGAACTCTTTTGAGTCTGGCTGCTTTCACTTGACATAGTATTTTTGAGATTTACCTCTATTTTTGAAACAGTAATTTTTTTTTTAAACTGCTCAGTACTGTTTCATAATGAATACATTATAATTTATTTATCCATCTTCTTATTGATGGGTATTTGGGTTGTTTCTGGTTTTTGGTTATCATGATTATGTACATTCTTGTACAAGTTTTTTTGTGACACACCTTTCCATTCCTTGGGTAAATATCTAGCAGCAGAACTGCTGGGTCACAGGGTAGATGTATGTTTAACTTTCAAAGAAATGTAAACAGTTCTCCGAAGTGGCTGTATCATTTCATTCTCCCACTTGCACTGAGTTCCAGTTGCTCCATATCCTCACTTCACTGAACTGAGCACTTAAAATGTATTTCATTGTGTACCTTAGTGTACCTCAACAAAATAGAGAAGAAAAAAATGTAACAGAATACCATATTTGTATATGCAGAAAATATTCATCATCTGTCTCAGAAACCGTACTGTGGATAGACAAAGCACAGAAAAATTTTTGATTAAAAAATCTAATTTTACCAACATTATTTACTAGAAAATTTTCCTTCTGAAAATCACTCTAAAAATGAAATGAACATTAGTGGTTTTATAACTGAACTCAGTTTAGCACCTATGTATAATCTCTGCATATTTAACTTGCATATGAATTAGGCTATAAAGGAATGTTTGCCTTAAAATTCTTAAATTTTAAGAATTTGTCTTAAAAATTAAAAAAATTCTGATAGAATTTTTATTATGTGAGGGGTGCTTGGGTGGCTCAGTAGGTTAAGTGGTTGCCTTTGGCTCAGGTCATGATCCTGGGATGGAGCCCCACATTGGGCTCCCTGCTCAGCAGGGAGCCTGCTTCTCCCTCTCCCTCTGCCTGCTGCTACCCCTGCTTGTGCTCACTCTAATAAATAATAAAATCTTTAAAGAATTTTTATTATGTGAGCTTTACTTATCTATTTTTCTATATATTTAAGTAATCTCTATGCCCAACATGGGGCTTGAATTCACCACCCTGAGATCAAGAGTTACATGCCCTACTGAGTAAGTCAGCCAAGTGCTGTCTTAAAATATTTTAAGACATCTAACATTGCTGAGGGCAGGTAAACTGTTACAATCTCTATACAGTACAATTTAGTGTATTTTTCAAATTTATAAATGCCCTAAATCCTTTGATTTTAAAATTCTGCATGCTGGAATATATTCTACATATTTATTTGCACATATGCAAAATAGTATTTGTGCAAAGCTGTTCGTATCAGCAGTCTATAATAGCAAGACATTGGAACCAACCTAAAAACTGCATCAATAGGGTTACTTTGCAGCTAAGGAAAAAAAATGGGCTACTTTTTAATGTTTGGAATAATTTCTAAGTGAAAAATAATACATACATGTATTTGTATATTCATAAGATATCTGTAAGGATATACTATAAACTGACAAGTGTGGTAATTTCTAGAGAGGAGAGCTGTGTATCTGAGTGACAGGGGTGTAAAGCTTTTTGCCATTTATTCTTAAGATTTTCTTTAATTTATTTATTTGACAGAGAGAGAGAGCCAGCGAGAGAGGGAACACAAGCAGGGGGAGTGGGACAGGGAGAAGCAGGCTTCCCGCAGAGCAGGAAGCCTGATGCGGGGCTCGATCCCAGGCCCCCGGGATCATGACCTGAGCCAAAGGCAGACTCTTAACGACTGAGCCACCCAGGCGCCCCACCATTTATTCTTAAATTCTGAACCATGTGACCATTAACTAGTAAAAACAAATATCTCTGCATTGATATAATAAGTATCTTAGGGGAGAATCATAATCTAAATTTAAAGGAAAACCAGAACCCTTAGAGATATCTAATTATAACTAGCTTCATTATTCTTTTTTTTTTTTTAAAGATTTTATTTATTCGTCTGTCAGAGAGAGAGAGAGACCTCAAGCAGGGGGAGCAGCAGGCAGAGGGAGAAGCAGGCTTCCCACAGAGCAGGGAGCCTGATGTGGGACTCGATCCCAGGACCCTGGAATCACGACCTGAGCCGAAGGCAGATGCTTAACCAACTGAGCCACCCAGGCATCCCTAGCTTCATTATCCTACTGAAATTAGGAAAGTTTAAAGTCTGATCAATTATTATGTAAAAAGAATAATAAATCTATATTATAACAGATGTAAAGTTAATTCTTTTTTTAAGATTTTATTTATTTGAGAGAGAGTGAAAGCAAGAGAGATCACAGAGGGAGAGGGAGAAGCAGACTCGCTGCTGAGCGGAGAGCCCGATGCAGGGCTCGATCCCAGGACCCTGAGATCATGACCTGAGCCAAAGGCAGCCGCTTAACTGACTGAGGCACCCCTAAAGTTAATTCTAAGTGGAAATCACGTGCTTTCCTAAATTGGTAATATGGGAAAAACAATGGCTGGAGAAAAAAAGGAAGAGGAGAGAAATTAATAAGTACGGTAAACAACCACCACCACCCTTCTTGGGGTAAATGAACTGTTAAACAGGCCACTGTCTGAGGTATTATTTTGAACTTTAAAATATAGTTTATATCTTGGGATGCTGATTTTAATAGAAAAAAAATAGACAAATTAATGAAAGCTACCTTTGCAGGCACGTTTAGAATAACAATTCCTCAACTTTATTGAGTCCTTTTCAACTTTCAATTCATTAAGAAAATTTTTTTTCAATTCATTTCACATACATTATTCCTTTTGCTCCTCATAACCCTATAAACTTGAGCAAATTTTATTCTGGTTTTATGTACAAGGGGAAAAAAAAGATACCCAGAGAACATGATTTGCCTAAAGTCACAACGTTTGTATGAGCTAGAAACCATACCCTGGTGCTTTTTTTTTTTTTTTTAAGATTTTTAAAATTTATTTGACAGAGAGAGAGATAGCGAGAGAGGGAACACAAGCAGGGGGAGTGGGAGAGGGAGAAGCAGGCTTCCCGCTGAGCAGGGAGCCCGACGTGGGACTCGATCCCAGGATCCCGGGATCATGACCTGAGCCAAAGGCAGATGCCCAACGACTGAGCCACCCAGGCGCCCCATACCCTGGTGCTTTTAATACTGGTTTTCCTACTTCCGATCTGCATCCCCTTCAGCCCCTGCCCTATGTCTCACCTTATCTCTCATTACAGTAATTTAATTTTTCTGCTGTTGTATGCCTCCTAGGAAATGACAACTTTAACAATGATGCAATATTTATTGTACCTATCTACTTAAAAATTTTTTTAACATACCAAAATTGCATTAAAACATCAATATGCAATTATTTTCCCACCACTCAAAAATTTTAATTATGTATTGAAGATTCTAGACCAGAAAATGTGTAAAGATAAGACAAAGAATATCAAAATAACTTATAACAAATTTCTAAAACCTCTCACATATTATAATTGTTAAGATAAAAATATGATTTACAATACATGTTTGCCGTTATGGTATAGTTAAAAAAATAGTACCCATACTGAAATTAATTCATCCTGCTTATCAAAATTCCTATTGTAAGAATGAAAATATTCAAATGCTTATAAATAGGTATTCAAAAATTTCTTTTGAACAACATTCTTTGGTGTTCATAAAGCTGCATATTATTATAGATCTATTTATCATACAGTTTTTTCAGACTATACATTCAGTTTAAATTGGAAATGAAAAAATATAAATTAGATATTGCTATAGAAAGTAGTTACAGGGTAGATATTTTGATTTCATGGTGCCCAAGAACTTATGGACAAGATTTACTTACTAAACTACCTACCTATTCTTTGATACTTCTTATAGATGTACATGTTCCAGAAACTTAAAAAAAAAGTTATGTTTAAAGGCAGAAAATTCAAATGTGAGTTGACATTATTTATGATTCTCTCAACTGGTTGTTCCACAAAATATGGAGCTAAATGAAAAGATGAGAACCCTCTCACTGTTTGGGTACCAGCCTCACAAGCAACTTGGAATGGGAGATTCATAACAAGAAATGGAATATTCTACTTCAGAGGAAGAAGACAAGTGATTGAATAACATGCACACAACTTAGTATAAGTTCTTTACCCTAATAAAGTAATTATTCATTTGCAAATATTACCAAAAGTAAAAAAATTTATTTTACAGAGTGGTTGGTTTTTGTAATACATCAATAATGTTAAACTTCCCTATTCTCACTGCTTATCTCATTTCAGTGGTTGTTTTTTCCCAAATAATTTAGTTTACATTTAAAGTGGCAATACAGCTTTTACTTAATGGATTTAAGTTATAATTAGAAACCAGTTTTATATACAGAAACTCCATAAATATAGAACTTTAATTCCTATTTTATCCTAGGGCTATGCAAAAAATTGACTAAAAATTTTTCATTTGGGTCTTTGTAATAAACATGTAAATACATTATTTACAATGGAGATGCTTTCTGACAGAAAGTAAACACACAGAAGTAATTTTGGTCTTCACTAGAATCCATCATTATATGTTCATTTTTGAAGATGATGTGATACATCATGTTCACTCAAATTTTAAGATTCCTGTTATACACATAATTCAAGTAATTATTTGACTTGTACAATTAATGCTTCATTCTGTATTTAAATATCCTTTAAGAAAGATTCCTTGATCCAATAGTAGGGAACTTCAGAATTTTTTTCAAATACAGCAAATGCTTCTGTACAATTATGTGCAATTTTCTTCCTTCTGGCAGTATTATAAATACCGAGTAATTTAGTCTTCATTGTTCATACCCCAGAGGTAATTCTCGAGTTATCTCACATGATGTAAGTACCATCTTTGTAGTATTTCATGGACTCCATTTGTTTTGTGATAGCTAGAACATCTTGAAATCCAGTACTTAGGCCAGACATATGTTGAAAGTATGCCTCTTTTTCCACTTGAATTGTTAAATTGTTTACTCCAGCATCTTTAAGTATTCCTGTAACCTGTTATCAAAACCCATACATTTTAAAGCATTTAGATTAATACATTTAGTGTATGTCTTAAATAACTGGTATTCCCTATCAGGTGTTTCATAGCCACAGACAGTCAAAGATAATCCTCAAAGTAATATTTATTATTTATTTACTTGGTCAAATATTAGCTATAATCCTTTAGATGGCCAGTAAATTACTGACCTGACATTCAAAGTTGAAAAGGGAAACAGCTTTTGTTTCCAATATGGTAGGTTTAGAACAGGAATATAGGAACTGCTTTGATCCTTGCCTCCAATCACAGTGTTATATGCTGCCAGCTTGACTGTGATTATTATTAATCTAGATCTGTATTTATAATAATTTATTTCTGGATAATCGATTGGGAGCCAAGGTGGATCATAAGTAAACTTTATTACATTCACTTAAGCTTATCATCTAAATACTAAAACTTAATTTTATTTTAACCATTTTGGGGTAGAAAACAAATCTAGATATAAAAAATAAGTTATATTATCCTTGGACAGCTAAAAGATTGATATTTTTGAATAAATGATTACTCAACCGTATGATTTATAATATGTCCCAGTTTATACATGAATTAACTCAAATGAAATTACTTTAAAAACAAAAGATTATCACCTGCTGTACTATTCTTTGTTCCAGCACATCAGATGTCACCTGTATATGAACTGTTCCTGCCACAACACTGGCTGAATGACGCCAAAAATGAGGGTCTCGGTATGATATTAATCCTTCTATTTTCTGTATCTGTCAAATAAAAGGAGAGGTGATGTAAATGGACTTAAAAGGCTAATTTACTTAACACAAAGCAATCTTTTTGGTCCAGAAACCACTATTAAGCTGATTTTTAAAAAAGATAATAAGGAGAGCAAAGAAGTAAGAAAAGAAAGGGACAACTCGTTTGAAGTAAAGTTGCCTAAAATATTTTGAACTGGGAGTGATGTCAGGGAAGACAGCTCTGAAGAGGAAATGAATGGGGGTTACAGGTGTCTTTACACTCAATAGCTGCGTACCCATTTTCACCTCTTTAAGAGGTACTTTGCCTTTTCTAAACACTGGATACTTTCAATGGACTACTTGGTTTCCTCACATTCATACACAATTCACATATTAATGTTTATATAAACATGTTCAAAAGATATCCTCTATGTTTTAAGTGATTTTTTTTAAAGGTTTTATTTATTTATTTGGGAGAGAGAGAATGAGAGAGAGCACATGAGAGGAGGGAGGGTCAGAGGGAGAAGCACACTCCCTGCCGAGCAGGGAGCCCGATGTGGGACTCGATCCAGGGACTCCAGGATCATGACCTGAGCCAAAGGCAGTTGCTTAACCAACTGAGCCACCCAGGCGCCCTATCCTCTGTGTTTTAACAATGAACTGATAAGTAATAGATATTGCATACAATGTAACACTACATTCATTAGAAAGGTATGAGAGTGTTTACCAACATGACATAACTAAATGGGGAAAAATTAACAAAGCAGTACAAAACAGTTTTCATCATTTTTATTTTCAAATCTTTTAAAAAATTTTCTAAAGATTTTATTTATTATTTTTTTGAGAGATAAGAGTCTCCTCTGAGCAGGCAGCCCCGAGCTGGGGCTGGATCCCAGTGCCCTGGGATCATGATCTGAGCTGAAGGCAGACATCTAACCAACTGAGCCACCCAGGCACCCCTATTTTCAAAATATCTTAATATAGAAAAGCACATTTTAAAAGTGCTTCTTTCCACGGGCACCTCATTGGCTCAGCTGGTAGAACATGTGAGTTCAAGCTCCACATTGGTGGCAGAGATTACTTAAATAAAAACAAAAAAAAATAAAAAATATATTTTGGAAGTTTTCCAGAATGGGCATAATTTATTTTTGAAATAAAACTTTTTTTTCCTTTTAGTAGGATGTAGGATGTAGTATTCACTAATAAGAAGGTAAGAAAACTTTACTAATTTTATTTATGAAAACAATGTAAAGATGTTATTCCTTAAATAGTCAAGATACCAACTTTTCATCAGTAGATCCTAATTTAATATGATATGGCAAGGGCGCCTGGCTGGCTTAGTTGGTTGAGTCTGCCTTTGGCTCAGGTCATGATCCCGGGGTCCTGGGACTGAGCTCTGTGTGGGGCTCCTTGCTCAGCAGGATCCTGCTTCTCCCTCTCCCTACTTCTCCCCCTGCTGTACTCTCTTTAAAAAAAAAAAAAAAAAAAAAAGGGCGCCTGGGTGGCTCAGTCGTTAAGCGTCTGCCTTCAGCTCAGGTCATGATCCCAGGGTCCTAGGATCGAGTCCCACATCGGGTTTCCTGCTCCGCTGGAAGCCTGCTTCTCCCTCTCCTACTCCCCCTGCTTGTGTTCCTGCTCTCACTATGTCTCTGTCAAATAAATAAATAAAATCTTAAAAAAAAAAAAAAAAAAGAACATGTAACTCTTGATCTTGGGGTTGTGAGTTTGAGGCCCATGTTGAGGGTAGATTATTTAAAAAGGAAAAAAAAAAGGAATCAAATTCTCTTTCTCAGGGTCATGAGTTCAAGCCCCATGTTGGGGGTAAAGCTTACTTAAAAAAAAAATGAGGGGTGCTTGCCTGGCTCAGTCAGTGAAACCTGTGACTCTTGATCTCAGGGTTGTGGGTTTGAGCCCCACGCTGGGTGTAGAGATTACTTAAAAATAAAATTAAAAAAAAATTTATTTATTTTTGGGCATCCGGGTGGCTTAGTTGGTTGGGTGTCTGCCTTTGGCTCGGGTCATGATCCCGGGGTCCTGGGATCGAGTCCCACACTGGGCTCCCTGCTCACTGGGGTGTCTGCTCCTCCTTCTCCCTCTGCCCACCTCCCCCCCACCCGCTTGTGCTCTCTCTCTCAAATAAATAAATAAAATCTAAAAAAATTTTATTTTAGAGAGCAAGACAACAAGAGAGTGGACACACTAGTGCGGGGAGGGGCAGAAGAGGCAGAGAGAATCTTAAGCAGATTCCCCACTGAGTGCACAGACTGATGCGGGACTCAGTCCCAGGAACCTGAGATTATGACCTGACTGAGATCAAGAGTTGGAGGCTTAACCAACTGAGCCACCCAGGTGCCCCTTAAATATAAAATCTTTTTTACAAAAATATTATTTGAGAGAGCAAGCGAGTGAGAGAGAAGTAGGGAGGAGAGGGAGAAGCAGACTCCCTGCTGAGCAAGGAGCCTGATGTGGGACTCGATCTCAGGACCCTGAGATCATGACCTGAGCTAAAGGCAGGCACTTAACCAACTGAGCCACCCCGGCGCCCCTTAAATATAAATCTTAAAAAAAAAAAAAAAAAAAAAGATATGGCAGACCACAAGCTGAAAAACATTTATTTTGTATTTGTTTTTTCTATGAATTGCCGGTTTATATTCTTAAGTCCATATTCCTACAAGACTTTTTTTTTTTTTTAAGATTTTATTTATTTAGGGGCGCCTGGGTGGCTTGGTTGGTTGGGCGACTGCCTTCAGCTCAGGTCATGATCCTGGAGTCCCAGGATCGAGTCCCACATAGGGCTCCCTGCTCGGCGGGGAGTCTGCTTCTCCCTCTGACCCTCTCTCCTCTCGTGCTCTCTTTCACTCTCTCGCTCTTAAATAAATAAAAATCTTAAAAAAAACTATAAAAAAAAAGATTTTATTTATTTATTTGAGAGAGAGAGACACAGCAAGAGAGGAAACACAAGCAGGGGGAGTGGGAAAGGGAGAAGCAGGCTTCCCGCTAAGCAGGAAGTCCGATGCGGGGCTCGATCCCAGGACCCTGGGATCATGACCTGAGCCGAAGGCATATGCTTAACGACTGAGCCACCCAGGTGCCCCAAGACTCTTTTTCTTAATTAAAAAAAATTATTTTGGGGCGCCTGGGTGGCTCAGTTGGTTAAGCGACTGCCTTCGGCTCAGGTCATGATCCTGGAGTCCCTGGATCGAGTCCCGCATCGGGCTCCCTGCTCGGCAGGGAGTCTGCTTCTCCCTCTGACCCTCCTCCCTCTCATGCTCTCTGTATCTCATTCTCTCTGTCTCAAATAAATAAATAAAATCTTTAAAAAAAAAATATTAAAAAAAAAAAATTATTTTGGATAGTAAGTCTCTGCCTGTTTATATGTGCTGCAAATATTTTCCCCTTGTCTGCCTTTTCTTTTTCTCCCGAGTTCTATTTCTATTCCTGTATTCAAATATTTTCCCCCATTTATGTTCAAAAGCTATTACAAGAGTTTTGAAAATTACATTTAATGTTTCAGAAGAAACTTGCTCAGGTTTGCAGGTTCTTTATCTTTCCATTAAAAGATGGAAAAAAGGCATCCTTGCCATGCTTCACATTTGATTAGTGGCTTCTATATTAATGCATAAAAGCTTTGGAACAAATTGGTCTCAAACAGGAGCAGTTCACGTCAGAAAAAATTAGAATATGAGCTAATATTCAATTTTCTACATTCACAATGCCTGAGAAAGCATTCTGATTATTGCAAAAGCTTACTTAACAAAAAAGTTCAATATGAAAATGCACATGACCTGATTTTTATATTGTAGTAAAACAGGTGCTTTGGAGAGAGGACATGTGGAAGCAGTTGATTTCTTCCAGAGTACACACCCATTGTTTATACTCGTTCCAAGACTTCTAACATGATACCATTTCCTCATATTACAACCATTCCAATCTTGTTCTGTGGCCCACTAGTTGCCATTTCCACACATTCATCGTGTATCACAAGATTGACAAAGGGATTGAACCCCTGCAATATTCCTTGGATGTGTCCACCACCATTTAATTTCAGTGATAATTTCTGGTCCATAAATTGTTTCAACTTGGGAGTGGGTGAGCTTTGCTCATGGTGTCCACTCTGCAAGCTCAAAGATCTGTTTTTCGTTTTTTTTTTAAAGATTTTATTTATTTGACAGAGAGAGACACAGCGAGAGAGGAAACACAAGCAGGGGGAGTGGGAGAGGGAGGAACAGGCTTCCCACTGAGCAGGGAGCCCGATGTGGGGCTCGATCCCAGGACCCTGGGATCATGACCTGAGCCGAAGGCAGCCGCTCAACTGACTGAGCCACCCAGGCGCCCCGATCTGTATTTATTTGTTAATGGAGTCTTCTGCTGATGGATAATTTTCAATCGCTCTTATCTCTAGATTTTCTTCCTTCCTTTTTGGCTTCTAGGTGTTTTTTTTGGTTTTGTTTGTTTTTTAAGATTTTATTTATTTGAGAGAGAGAGAGAGAGAGAGAGAGGGAGAAGCAGGCCCCTCACTGAGCAGGGAGTGCAACGTGGGGCTTGAGCCCAAGACTCTGGGATCGTGACCTGAACCGAAGGCAGATGCTTAACCGACTGAGCCACCCACGTGCTGCACCCCCTTCCTTCCCCCGCCCCTGCTTTTTTTTCTTTAAAAAAAAAAATATATTTTTTTTCCGAGAGAGAGCATGCGCATGAGTGGGGGTGGGGTGGCACAGAGGGAGAGGCAGACTCTCTCCTGAGCAGGGAGCCTGACAAGGGGCTTGATCCCAGGACCCTGAAATCACCACTCAAGCTGAAGACAGAGGCTTAAACAATTGAGCCACCCAGGTGCCCTTTGGCTTCTAGTTTCAATTCAAGCTTATTAAAAAAGGCTTTCTCTACCTCTGTAGAGAAATACACTAAAAATATTCTTCTATTTTATTTTAGTAGTTTTATTATTTTTTATCATTTACATATTTAGTCCACTGGAAATATGTTTTGATATTTGATGGTAAAGATATAGCTTTTCTTTTCCACCAAGTGGAAATATTAATTAGGCCCACCCTTTCTCCCCACTGATCTGAAATGCCATCTTTGCTACATACTGAATTCCATAAATTCCTGGGTCTGTTTCTGCACAACCAATTTTCTAAAAATTGATTTTTGTGTTTACTGTTGTGCAAGAATAAAACTGTTAGTTGTGTTAGTTAATTCTGTAACTTTATAATCACGGAATGGGATCCTATTAGTTAATTCTGTAATTTTTGTATTTTTTTTGTTGTTTATTCTCAAGCATTAACTTTTCCAAATAAGTTTCTAAGTAATACTGGATTACCTAGTCTCCCCCAAAACAAAAACAACCAAAAGAAAAGAATCTCAGGAGAGGCAACTGCACTGAGATTTAAATGAAAGAAATACAACTTCACAATACAGTTTCCCATCCAAGAAAAATCTCTCCATTTATTCACTCCCTATTTTATATGTTATTTATTCATTTATTTTTGAAAAAGAGTGTGTGCGCACACACAAGTTGGGGGGGGGTGGGCAGAGGGAGAGGAACCGAGAATGTTAGGCAGGCTCCATGCGGATGCAGGGCTTGATCTCACGACCCTGAGACCATGACCTGAGCTGAAATCAAGAGTCAGATGCTTAACCGACTGAGCCACCGAGGTGCCCCTTTTTATGTCCTAAAACTGTATTTTCTTAATTCATATTTTGCACATTTCTAGTTGGGTCAACTTACTCAATTTCAAATGCTATTTTATTTATTTATTATATTTTCAAATTCTATTTTAAAAGGAAAAAATACAGTGAAGAAATTACACACAGTACCTTTTCTAAAGCAACATGTAGTTCTTTTTCATATTCTGGTGGCAGTCTCAAAAGTAGAACCTGACAGGCATCTTTAATCAGTGGAACAACACTGAGAAATATTAATACAGCAATAAAGAGAGAACAGAGGGGATCAGCAATGAACCATCCAAACTGCTCTATAAGAACTGTGGATACGATCACACCAATACTGCCAAGTGTGTCTGCCAAAACATGTAGAAATACACCTACAAGTAAAATATGAAAACATTAAAAATTAAAGCACATCTAATTTAGTTCTTTTATCCATTTTATAAATATTACTGGGTACCTACTATGCACCTAATTCTGTTAGGGGACAGTACTTAAAAACAAAAAAACCATGGTCATGGCTCTCAAAGAATTCACAGCACAGTGGTAAAAAGGGAAAGATACAGGCAACTATAGCACAGAGTGGTGAGTTTTATGATGGTGTGGTTTTCCTAGAAATCACACGAGCCAAGTTTTGACATTATCCAAATTAAGCAATCACAATAAATAATTCAACACAATAAGTGATAAATAATTCCCCTATATATTTTACAGTACAATAAAAATTTCCTGGTTCTTTTGTAGTGAAAGTTCATAATGACACAGTATTTCCCTTCCAAATAATATTCATGCAAATGTTACTATGAAAAAGACTCTATAATACAATAATCTGTTTAAAAATTGACATTTATGAACAAATGTGAGCATTTTCTACAGCAGATGACTTCAGACATTTTTTTAGCAGCAGACTGTTTTTCAAAAATACAACTGTACCAGAAGCCTAATATTTAATACAAATAAGACAGTGTCAATTCAGAACACAGTTGAAAAGTAGGGCAATATTTGGCAAGGACTCACCCCTCATGTTAGCATTCATGCCTCTGCCTGCAGATCCGTGGCTGTGACCATGCCCATGGTCACTGTGTCCA
The DNA here is from genome assembly GCF_002201575.2 of Neomonachus schauinslandi. Lineage (NCBI taxonomy): Eukaryota > Metazoa > Chordata > Mammalia > Carnivora > Phocidae > Neomonachus > Neomonachus schauinslandi. The sequence goes on along the minus strand of NC_058409.1, from coordinate 50,080,525 downwards.
TGCGTATGGTGGGAATGACTGTGATCAGATGAATGACAGCTTCCCTGAGAAGCTCCATGGTTATGGTTATGGGCATGGCTAAAGGCACAGATACCAATAAGGTTTACTATCAGCCCTCCAACTGAGACTGGCTAGTAAAAGGAGAAAAGAAAACTTTTAAATTTGTAATTTTAAAAGTACATTTGTTATTTAAAAGTTACTATATATCTAAATATGTTTTTCTGTTTACAGTTTTCAAAGTATTTTTGTAAAATCTAAGTTCAGTAAGGAAATCCAAAATTTTTAAAAAGATTTTAGAATATTTTAGAAGAAACATTTTAACTTTCAAATAGCAAAGTTTTGACAAGTAGAGGAATTTGGGCTTGCTTTAATCAAGTGAAGAACAAGTACTTGGTTCATGGTTTATGAATAAGTTATGCTAGAGTTTTGTTTTATTTAAATAAAGTTTGAAAGTACTGCTTACTAGAGCAAGTATGCACTGTAGCTGAAATCTCATTTATATTTCGGTTTGTAAGGCAATGATTATAATTTACTAACTAGTGGATTACAAATACATATAATCTTATTGCGTTTCTTAAAATATAGTAAAATTTCCCAAAGTAAAAAAACATGTAATGGAAAAACAAACATATAATAGTAATCTTTCACCTTTTTTTTTTAAACAAAGTGAATGGAATTATCTTGATTTAATAATGTCACATAACACCCCAAAGGATAAACAAAGTTATTTACCCTTGATTATCCTCTCTTACAAAATGATTTTGGATGGTTCAGGGTGTTACTTAATTTACATATATTAAAATTTCTCCTTTAGAGAAGTCCACTTGATTTATAAAAATAATATATAAAAATAATGGGGACAGATAATTCTAATTGATTTCCAAAGTTTATTTTTTAATTTTTTAAAAGATTTTATTTATTTATTTGACAGAGAGAGAGATAGCAAGAGAGGGAACACAAGCGGGGAGTGGGAGAGGGAGAAGCAGGCCTCCCACAGAGCAGGGAGCCCGATGCGGGGCTCGATCCCAGGACTCTGGGATCATGACCTGAGCCGAAGGCAGACGCTTAACGACTGAGCCACTCAGCCCCTGATTTCCAAAGTTTGTAAGACAAGAGATTTACTTTAGTAAACATGTATTATACACTTCTTACTGAGGCTCAGACCATTTATCTGTCAGATTTTAAAATTTTAGTTAGCTTTATGAAGAACTTGAAAATGGTTACTGAATTTTGAATTAAATCAAATACTGCATACAGAGACCCCATCATCTCAAGTATTTCTCCTCTAATGATAAATACTTCATTTCTATAGATTTCATCAGAAAAAAGTAACGTAGAAAGTGCAAGCTCCCTGTAATCTAACCCCCAAAAATTAGTCACTAAGAGAATGGTGTACTTTCTATGCACATACTAAAATACATACATAAACACCTTTTTAAACCAATAATAGCATCATATTATAATGCTACTTTGGAAATTTTTTTTTAACTTAGTACAGTTTATAAGTATTTTTCATGCCAGTGTATACAGATATGCCTCATTCTTTTTATTGGCTGTATAGTATCCTACAAATGACAGCTTTATTTCTTTATTTAACCGGTCTTTTCCTTGGTGGACATTTTTTCACCATTATGAGCAATGGCACAAGGAATCATGCACCTTTACACACCTGTGCAAATATTTTTTGCAAGTATTTCTGTAGTAAATATTAAAGATCAAAAGATAAAATCATTTAAAATTTAAAATATATTTCTAAACTGTAATCCAAAGCATTTTACTAATATAAGCTTCCAGCAACCAGATTTATAACTTATAGTCATTCAACAATTGCTGATTTCCTACTAACAAGCCAGGTCCTAGAGTTTAAGAGTTAATGACAGACAATTCAGGTCCTGAAGATACTTCACTTACATCTTTAATTGTGGAAGAAAGACAAAGGAGTTATAACTCAATGTTGCTAAAAAAAAAAAAAAAAGGAAAGAAACAAAAGGAAAACTGAGAAAGGGAAAACTACCAAACTTTGAGGAGGGAAGAGAGGGATTAAGGGAAAGTATCTCACTGGAAGAGACATATAAGCGAAGTCCTGACAAAGGCTGAAAGGCAGATGTGAGGGAAGGGCATGCCAACTACAAGAAACAGCACATGCAAAGGTTTGGAGGAAAAGGAAGAACATTATAAACTACTACAGCAGTAGTACAATCAACAAAGTAAAGCCTTTAAAATGATAATATTTTTCTGATGCTTTCCCTATCATTTTGCAAATTTCCTCAGGTAGTTATTTATTTATTTTTTAAAGATTTTATTTGACAGAGACACAGCGAGAGAGGGAACACAAGCAGGGGGGAGGGGGAGAGGGAGAAGCAGGCTTCCCTCCGAGCAGGGAGCCCGATGCGGGGCTCGATCCTAGGACCCTGGGATCATGACCTGAGCCAAAGGCAGACGCTTAACAACTGAGCCACCCAGGTGCCCCTTCCTCAGGTATTTAAAAAGCATATCTTCACACAAAAACATTTAATAAGTCAGAAAGAAATCTGTATGTTTTAGACTGTCACCTAAGGGCGCCTGGGTGGCTCAGTTGGTTGGGCGACTGCCTTCAGCTCAGGTCATGATCCTGGAGTCCCAGGATTGAGTCCCACATCGGGCTCCCCGCTCAGTGGGGAGTCTGCTTCTCCCTCTGACCCTCTCCCCTCTCATGCTCTCTCTCACTCTCTCTCAAATAAATAAAATCTTTAAAAAAAAAATAGACTGTCACCTAATATTCTGACTAAAATATTAGAGAAAAGGATTAATTTCTAAGAGTCAGCAGCATAAATATAATTACAAGATAAGAAATTATGTTAATTTAAATTAAAAAACAAAACCTTCCTAGATCAGTAACTACGAGTAGTTAAACTTTAGCATGGAAAATGCTGTAGGGGGTATGAATAGAAATTCAAACAGGAAAATACTTACTGTTAACATGTGTGTGTCTAATTCCGGAGGATCAATTAATCTAGCCACTGACTCCATAAACACAAAAAAAGCTATTACCATTAGAAAAAGTCCATTAATAAATCCAGAGAGAATTTCTATTCGGCCATACCTAAAAATGTAGAATGTATTTTTAGAAAAGGAAAATGACAAATATTTTTAAAGTAAAAAGAGGATATAAGTCCAGATTTTCAACTACATATATAAATAATACGATCAGAAAATTAACAAGATTTTAAACACCATACTAATGCTGGAAGAGTCTTTCTGTACTTAAGTTTGTTGTAATTACAAATATTTATCTAAGTCCTTCTTCAATGTTTCCCCTTACACAAAGCCTTTCTTAGCAAGAAGTTCCTTCTTTCCCTTTAATGGGCTCTCCTTTGATGGGCTCTGTACCTGTCACAGCCCAGAGATTTTGCTTTGTACCAAAATTATTTGTATTTTTGGCTCACCTATCTTTCAAAATATTAACAGCTGAAAAGAGCTGAATTTATCAATCCATTCAGGGTAGGTCTTATCAAAATTCTTTGTACAAATCAAGGATTCTAACATTTGTTGAATTCAATTATTCAGTTGATGAACGGATATTTCATGTTCATGCATAGTCCCTTCAAATTTTGAATACTCTTTCTAACAGCAAAGATGCAAATGACCATGCACATTCCATTGTCTCAAATAAACTGTTAGGCAAAGAGCTCAAAATCTAACTGATTTTCGCTCTCTGCATACAAGAGGAATTAGTCAGGGAATATAATCTTGAGCTTACCGCAATTTATTATTTATCATATGCTTGGTTTATTTCCTCGTATCTACTTCAATTTAAAGAAAACTAAGGCTCTGAAAAATTATTTGTATTAAAAGGAATACTTATATTTTATTCCCTAAGATGGAATTTGCCCCTAGGATTTTTTCATTGTGTTATATCACCTTGATGGTCAGTGTACCTACCCATAGGAGAAAATCCGAGTTGCTTTCCATCTACTCATCAGGGCCGCAAAAAGCCCCATGACCAGAGCAGAGCAATCAAACAGCATGTGAAATCCATCTGAGATCAGACCCAAACTATTGGTCAACACGCCATAGAATAATTCCACAAAGGTAAAAAGCTAAAAAAAATTTAAAGAAAAATGGGAGGAATATGTTAGGAGATTTCAAGAGATTTATCAGAACTTAATCATGAGAATTTTACCCTTTTAGTTAAAAAAATTTTTTTTAAAAAGATTTTTTATTTATTTGACAGAGAGAGAGAGAAAGAGAGAGAGAAAGGCAGCAAGCGAGCATGAGCAGGGGAAGGACAGGCATAGGGAGAGGGAGAAGTAGGCTCCCCGCCGAGCAGGGAGACCGATGTGGGGCTCGATCCCAGGACCCTGAGATCATGACCTGAGCCGAAGGCAGGCGCTTAACCAACTGAGCCACCCAGGCGCCCCTTAACCTTTTATTATGCAAATCTTACTTGAAGATATACTGCCACTTTATTTCAATTCATATAAACTGTAAGATAAGGACACCTGGGTGTCTCAGTTGGTTAAGCATCTGCCTTTGGCTCATGTCATGATCCCAAGGTACTGGGATCAAGTCCCGCATTGGGCTCCTTGCTCAGCTGGAAGCCTGCTTCTCCCCTGCCTGCTCTGCCTGCCACTCCCCCAGCTTGTGCTCTCTCTCTGACAAATAAATAAAATCTTAAAAACAACAACAACAAAACTGTAAGATACTACACTGAATCAGATATGTTCATCTTATCAATTATTTAAAAGGAAATCGTTTCATTTATGTCTGTAGAACTCAATAAACTAGGCTATAAAATGTTAGCAACCTGGTCTATGGTGAGATCCTATAAGAAGTAGATAAAAATCTAAAATGCCTCAAAAATTGTTTGCTTAAGTAGTCTGAATATGATCCTGTAATCCTCCTATCACTGAGAGAAAATATAATTTTAGCCCCTCTCTAAGTATCAGAAATTTGGGAATTATGAGAATTATACCAGACTGTCAAAATTAAAAGATTAAGCTTTTAAGATATGCCACAAATATATAAAAATCTTACCAGATTCAAGCACAAGAAGTAAAAGATCTGCCTAGAGTCATTCTCCTCAAGAATCTGTTTTAGCGATTCCTTAATAAACCTGGGGATTGACTGGGAGCTATGCTGGAAAGCATCACCCATGAAGTTATAAAGAGGTGTTCCTTCAGGAGAATATCCAATTAGGGTGCCTTTCTGTCCTCTCTTGGAAGGAGATGACAAGATGTTGGCAGCTTTTAAAAAAGAGAAAACAACAGCAACAACATTACAAGTTTTAAAAGCTTAAGCTACCAAAATCAACACGGTATCTCTCAGCACTAAATGCAAGCACTAAACAAATTCCCAAATTAAGTAAATGATTTCAACATCAGAATCCATGAGATGAAATTTCCTGAGGGGAAAAATGCTCACACAAAATGAAGAATATAGCGCTCACTACCACTCCTCCAGACAGGACATGCTCAGTGCTTTCCTGGTGTGCTGCTTTGTTCATAGCTCGAAGCTGGTCTGTTATTGGATGTGTCCAAAAATTTCCAAAAAGTAGAGCACTAATAAAAATGGGAAAGGATCCATAGCGGGCACATTTGGAAACTTCCATTTTGACTGAACAAATGGAATCGACATAGAAATCCAGAATCATGACAAAAAAGATAACTGTTGTGAAAGGCATAATGAGAGAAAACCAAGACTCGACTTTACTCTAGAAATTAAAAAAAGAAAAAAATTAGTTAGTACTACACCGGAATAAAGTTCACATCTTATGTTTTAGTTAATCCCTTTATATTTAAACAAATATTCTAACTCAATGATTCATAAAATGCCAAGATATAAGAGCTGCAAAATATTAGTACATTTCCCAGTAATCCCCAAAGTATTGAAAGCAAAAGCACTATGGTTTAATAATTATATAAATACTAGGTGACCCACAATCCTTGTAACACACAATAACTATAAAACGGGTTCTTTAGGAGTGTCTGGGTGGCTAGTTGGTTAGGCATCCGACTCATGATCTCAGGGTTGTGGGATCAAGCCCTGAATAGGCTCAGCACGGAGTCGGCTCGTCTCTTTCCCTCTGCCCCTTCCCCAGCTCACTCTTTCTCTCTCTCTCTCAAATTAATAAATATTTCTTTAATTGATTCCTTTGGGCCACAGGAATAGGATGAATATACAAATGTAATAGTACCTGATTTGTATTTTCTATAAACAATAAATTTATTCCAAAAATTTTCAAAAATGATAAAAAAAGCAATGATAATTTAAGATACTTGCAAGCTCAAAGTGAAATAAAATACAATGTACTGAACTAAAATTATTTAGTAAGAGCAATTCATTTTACTTATTACCAATAAATTCCTACTCTTACCTCAGTTGTCATAGAAAGAACAATGACCCATGGGCACAAGAGAAGCACAGAAACAAGATGGGATAAAGCTTGAAGACGTTTGGCTCCACCAACATCTATAGAGAGTTTTCTGGAAGCTGTATGAAAACCAACTTTACAACACAAAGCCAGTACTAGCAACAATACTCCACCCTATGAGTAAAATTAGATAAGTTTCATTAGAAACACACAGTCCAATACCCAATCCTTAAATACATAATATTTGAAGAAATGGAGCTATTATGTTTCTTCCATATGCCAAATTACTGAACTACTTAAATGTCAGGCAGTACTGTAAATTACTGGTAACTTATTTTAAGCGCACTTTTAAAGTTACAGTTGCTGTAACTTTTCAGTCTCTTGATCTCGTCAGGAATAAAGAAAAGAACATACCTTGTGATCTGCCACACCTAAGAAGGCAATGGCTGTGTAAAGCATGTGAGTTAGAGCACTGTCATGATGTCCTTCAGCTAAGTGAGTTGCAGTAAAGGAAAAAAAAAATCCCAAATATTAAGTCTTTGAATCCTGAAGTCCTCCTAAAATTTTAGCTACATTATTTTAGGCTGACTATAGACTAGTTTGGGGGCCCCAAACCTGACTACTAGCAACAGTTTATTGCCCTTAAAAACAAAACAATTAAAAATTTAATTTTGGGACATGATTTACAAATTGGAATGGCCTGTATTTCTTTTGTTGTCTCCAAAACAATTATAATAGTGCTTGAGATACAGTTGTTAAATATTGGTAGTGAACCTCCAAAAGTATATGCATGCACATTGTAAGTAGGAGAAAGGGACAAGAGCAAGGACCTTCTTGGACCACTACTGTCATGGAATTAAGGTTGCTCTTTCAGAAGATGTCAAATCAGTCCTAAATCTGTTTCTAAATCACTGACCACATAAGCCTCAGTAAAGCAAGTAGCAAGGAGAAAGGGGCAGGGGTGGCATATCACAAGCAACCTGGAATTCTGCAAAGTCACACCACTCTCTTTCACTATAACAAAGTAAACTATTAATTAGTTAACTGACAGGCTTTAGGACAGTATAAGTAACCAGAAGAATCAAAACTGGTGTTCTAAGGTCAGCTAAATGGAGTGGGCAAAGGTGTATGGACAGGAAAGAACAAGGTATGTCTGTTTGTAGAGGAAAAGGAGTATACATATTTGACTGGAAAGTTGGGGTTATAGAATAGTGGAAGCTCAACTAGAAATAACAGTTTAGAGCAAGAGAGTGATTACCAGGTGAAGGAATTTCAGCTTTTTCTTTCGGGCAAGAAGATGCCAAAGATTTTTCATTAAATTTCAAAGAAGTTTGTATTTAATAATTGCAACTGACTTCTAAATTGAGCATTTAAATCGTTGAATTTATTACAAGGGAGCCAAAAGAGTGATTTTGTTGACTGGCAAATAAAAAAAAATTTTTTTTTTAAGCACCAGGACATTCTGAAATATTCTTTCACTGTCCCTGTAGAAGATATTGATGGAGATGCTATAAAATATTTAGTTTAGAATAAATTTATTCATTATTTGAATACCTACATTAATCCATGGAAGTTTCATTCATGACTGATTTTAATTCAATCCTCCTTCTTGTCCCATTCTGCCAGTCTTCTATTTTTCTGCAAGACTAAATTACTCCAATCTATTGCAAAAGGATACGGTGTTCAGCCATTTTAGCCATGAGATCATCATTGTCGAAAAGCAATAGGCAGATCACAGCAATAATGAAAAAAGCAGCCCCTCTTGTCTGAAAATGAAGAAAATATTACCAAGGATGGCTATTTCAAGAGTTGACTTTTAAGACCATGACTATACAAATGCTAAAGAAAAATGTTTTTCATATAAATATTTAAAGAAAAAATAACATCTCACATTAAAGCCCTTCTATTATACAATATAAATTTGCAGTATTTTTTTTTTTTAAAGATTTTATTTATCACAAGCAGGGGGAGCAGCAGAGGAAGAGAGAGAGAGGCAGGCTCTCCACTGAGCAGGGAGCCCTATGTGGGGCTCGATCCAGGACCCCTGGATCATGACCTGAGCTCAAGGCAGACGCTTAACTAAGACTGAGCCACCCAGGCGCCCCTCTTCTTTTTTTTAAAGATTTTATTTATTTATTTGACAGAGAGAGAGACAGCGAGAGAGGGAACACAAGCAGGGGAGGAGTGGGAGATGGAGAAGCAGGCTTCCTGCTGAGCAGGGAACCTGAAAGGGGGCTCAATCCCAGGACTCTAGGATCACGAACCGAGCCTAACAACTGAGCCACCCAGGCGCCCCCAAAGTCACTTCTCATATCCAGTAAAACTGTAGAGCATTTAAAAGCTGATGAATTTTTTATAAGTTTATATTCTCATCCCAGGAAAGGATTTTGACAAAAGAAAATCAGGAAAAACATATTGCCTAGTTTATGCAAATACTTCAGAATTTAGGGTATAAAAGCCATCTAAATAGCATTATTATACATTCTGTATTTATAAATTTACAGGTACACTGCCACATACTTTCGTTAAGTAAAAGTTAAAATTTAAAGTGAGAATCCTATTCTATTCATTAACATGATTACCACTACACTTGATAAATTCTTAGTGTGGTAGATGGATATCTTGACAAAAGCCAGTATACATAAATCACACAATTTTAAATTTCATTATTTTCATTATATTAGAATATGACAGTATCAACAATATCCAGATATGGAGAATAGAATTTAATCTTTTGTTAAAGAGGGCAACTTCTGTAGTGCTTCAGTCATAACCAAGAAAAAAAACATGCTGTGTCCTGAATAGATGCCCAGATTCATTACAGACACTAAGGGCACGATGTGTACGATTTATATTCTAACTTCTGAGTATTAGTGCAGCAAAATTTTTATTTATTTTAAATTATATTCTTAAAAGATTTATTTATTTGAGAGAAAGGGGGGAAGGGCAGAGGGAGTCTCAAGCAGACTCCACACTGAACAAGGAGCCGACACGGGGCTCAATCTCATGACCCTGAGATCATGACCTGAGTTGAAACCAAGAGTCAAGGCTTAACCGACTATGCCACCCAAGGGCTCCCCAATTTTTTTTTTTTAATGTGTTAAAAACATTTGTATTTCTTTTGTGAGTTGCCTTTCGCTGCCCTTGGCTCATTTTTATTGAGAATCTTATGCATTTTTCTTAACTGACTTTACTAATTTATATTTTGAAAGAAATGTAAAACTTTTATTTGTGGTAATTTTCTGTTGTTGGTTGTTGTCTGCACAACGATTTCTGTTACACAGAAACTTATAATCATTATGAAGTCAAATGTACTGAGTTTTCCTATTGTGATTTTTTCCCACTGCTTTTATGCTCAGAGAGTTCTTTGCTTGTAGTTAATTATCCATCTATATTTTATATTATATATATTGATGTTTTTTATATTATCACACATTTATAGCTCTATTTATATTATTTTACATATTATAGTATATCACATTTATATATATTACTTTATACATATATTTGTATTGCACGTTGCATATTTACATACATTTTACATACTGTTATACTATATTGAGACTATTTTATATTATATATTTATTTATTTATTTATTTTTTAAAGATTTTATTTATTTATTTGACTGAGACACAGTGAGAGAGGGAACACAAACAGGGGGAGTGGGAGAGGGAGAAGCAGGCTTCCCGCTGAGCGGGGAGCCCGACGCGAGGCTCGATCCCAGGACCCTGGGATCATGACCTGAGCTGAAGGCAGTCGCTGAATGACTGAGCCACCCAGGTGCCCCTATATATTTATTTTTATCCACAAAACGCTTCAATCTAGTTGACATTTATTTTGGAGTACTCTATGAGTGCGATGAAAGAAACAGTGGCATATGCTTTAATATTAATTATCCCATTTGAAATCTATGGGTTGGGTAGTCTCTCTGCTCTACTTGGCATGTTATTTTGTTCACTTAATTTTATTCATCTGCCTCCATTACTTGGGAGCAACAGCTCCTTTTAGAACAGGGACTACTACATCTTATTTGTCTTTATTTCTCCTTTCCCCTATAACTGGGACAATGCATCATACACAGCAAAAAATTTGGTAAAGAGGAAATACTGTAGGTATAAAAATTTGGAATTGCAGATTCTTGACTCATTTACCAAAAAAGGATAATACTTAAGTTACTTAAGATAAATAAGGCCTAGTTGGCAAAATGTTGGATATTCATCAGACTTTATAACAAGTTCTTAGGTGTTTTCCAAAAATGATGAATAAGGGTAAAGAATGAGGCGGGCGGGGGTGCCTGGGTGGCTCAGTCGTTAGGCATCTGCCTTCGGCTCAGGTCACGGTCCCAGAGTCCTGGGATTGAGCCCCGCGTCAGGCTCCCTGCTCTGTGGGAGGCCTGCTTCTCCCTCTTCCACTCCCCCTGCTTGTGTTCCTTCTCTTGCTGTGTTTCTCTCTGTCAAATAAATAAATAAAATCTTAAAAAAAAAAAAAAAAGAATGAGGTGGGCAAGAGCCCTGAGTACAGCACGATGGAGATCTTTGTGGTGATCAATCTGTTCTGTGTCTTTTTTTTAAGATTTTATTTATTTATTTGACAGAGAGAGAGATAGCCAGAGAGGGAACACAAGCAGGGGGAGTGGGAGAGGGAGAAGCAGGCTTCCCGCCGAGCAGGGAGCCTGAAGTGGGGCTCGATCCCAGGACCCCGGGATCATGACCTGAGCCGAAGGCAGACGCTTAACGACTGAGCCACCCAGGCACCCCTGTTCTGTGTCTTGATAAGGTCTATGGATTATACCAATGTCAATTTCTTAGTTTTGTTTTTAAGATTTTATTTATTTATTTGACAGACAGACACAGCAAGAGAGGACACACACGCAGGGGGAGTGGGAGAGGGAGAAGCAGGCTTCCCACTGAGCAGGGAGACCGATGCGAGGCTCGATCCCAGGACCCTGGGATCATGACCCGAGCTGAAGGCAGATGCTTAATGACTGAGCCACCCACGCGCCCCAATTTCTTGGTTTTGATAATTTACTTGAGTTGGGTAAGAAATTACCATTGAAATTGAGTGAAGGGCACTCTTGGTGCTATTTTTGCAACCTCCTATGAATATCTGATGATTTCAGAATAAAAAGTAAAAAAAAAAGTTTGTAAGAAAAAGTTAAAATTAACAGAAAAAGCCCCTACATTCTTTTAAATGGTAAAGATTTTATTTAATTGGTTTGGATAATATTTTACATGTATAACTTCCAATTTTCAAGTGTCTAATAACAGAAAATTGTACCTTTGCTGGTCCTCCTCCAGAACTAGTGAATAAAACACTGAGTAGTGAGATGACAACAATATCACTGTGTTCAAATAGCAGCAAAGTCCTATAAAAATACAATATTATCATTCATAAAATATATCTGATCTTCACCAAGAAGCATGAATTCAACTACAGTAAGAGAAAATAAGTATTTCCCCTTGATTTCATAAAACACTGAGAAAAATAAATAGGGACAACTGCTTTGGAATAATCTATCTTCTGGCCTTATCTACCCCAGAAAGGCTGAGACTAGGGGCACTTGGCTGGCTCAGTTGGTAGAGCACCCCACTCCTGATCTCGATGGTGAGTTCAAGCCCCATATTGGGGGTTATTTAATTAAAAGAAAAAAAAAGAGGAGGAAAAAAAAGAACCTGAAATGGTACAACTTGTAGGATTATATCAATTTCTTGTGTATGTGTACAAGGAAATACTTAGAAGGTTGCTCCTATCAGCTATGTTTGCAGTATCCCCAACCTAAATGTCACTGGTAAGGGAATAAATAATATAGAATATATCCATTCAATAGACTATTGTACAACAATAGAAATGAATGATATTCTATGAATATATTAAGAAATGCTGAATTGTACACTTTTTATTTTTTAAGAGAATGGTTTTATTTATTTTTAAAGAATTTATTTATTTGACAGAGAGACACAGAGATCGAGCACAAGCAGGGGAAGCAGCAGGCAGAGGGAGAGGGAGAAGCAGGCTTCCTGTTGAGCAAGGAGCCCTATGCAGGACTTGATCCCAGGACCCTGGGATCATGTCCTGAGCCGAAGGCAGACACTTAACCAACTGAGCCACCTAGGTGCCCCTGAATTGTACACTTTAAATCTGGTACAGACTGCATGTTTGAGTCCCCTCTAAATTCATATGTTAAATCCAATCCCCAGTGTGATGGTGTTTGGAAATTGGGGCCTTTGGGGTGCATAGGTCATGAGGGTGGAACCCTCCTTCATGAGTGAGATTAGAGTCCTCATAAAAAAAGACTACAAGAGTATTCTCTTTGCACATTCTGCTCTGTGAGGTTATTGAGAAAAGATAGCTGTCTATGAACCAGGAAGCAGTCCCTCACCAGACAGTCTGCCTCACCTTGATATTAGACTTCCTAGTCTCCAGAACTAAGAAATAAATTTGTGTTGCTTAAAAGCCACCCAGTCTATGGGGCACCTGGGTGGCTCAGTTGGTTAAGCTTCCAATTCTTCTTTTTTTTTTTTTTTAAGATTTTATTTATTTATTTGACAGAGAGAGCGAGACAGCACAAGCAGGGGGAGCAGGAGAAGGAAAGGGAGAAGCAGGCTCCCCGCTGAGTAGCGAGCCTGATGCGGGGCTCAATCCCAGGACTCTGGGATCATGACCTGAGCCGAAGGCAGATGCTTAACCATCTGAGCCACCCAGGCGCCCCTAAGCTTCCAATTCTTGATTTTGGCTCGGGTCATGATCTCAGGGTCCTGGGATTGAGCCCCATGTCAGGCTCCACACTCAGTGGGGACTCTGCTTCTCTCTTTCTCTCTCTGTTCCTCCCCCTGCTCATGCAAGCTCTCTAAAATAAATAAATCTTAAAAAAGAAAAAAAAAAGTGCCACCCAGTCGATACAGTATTTGTTATAGCAGCCCAAATGGACTAACATAAAAAGAATCAATGTTATGGTATATGAATCATATTTCAAAAAACTGCCATCAAAATGAATGAACTATATATATCTTATATGCATCAATATGGGCAAGTCTCAAACATAACATTAAATGGAAAAAGTATGCTGTAGAACATGCATGCAATGTAATTCTATTCATACAAAGTAAAAAACTTGCAAAGTTAAACATTAAGAAAACCAACATAAAAGACATAGATACATATGTGAAAACACTATAAAGAAAACCAAGAAAATGAAAAACAAACCTTAAGATGCTGATTATACCCAAGGGTAGGGGGAGATGGGGACATAGTCAGGAGTGGCACACAGGGCTTCAAAGGTATTGGTAAGGTTTTATTTTGGGGGTTGGGTGTTAGATACATGAAGGTTCACTTTATTATTACTATTTTTTTGAAGATTTATTTATTTAACTGAGAGAGAGACAGAAAAGAGAGTGGGGGGGAGGGACAGAGGGAAACTCAAGCAGACACCCCGCCTTTTTTTTTTTTTTTTTAGAGAGGAAGAGGGAGGGGCAGAGGGAGCCCAATGTGGGACTCAATCCCACGACCCATGAGATCATGACCTATGCCGAAACAGAGTCAGACGCTTAACTGGCTGAGCCACCCAAGTGCCCCCACTTTATTATTACTTAAACATTCTTATTCATATTTACTCTTTTATATGTATGAAATATTAAAAAAAAAAACTGGGATGCCTGGGTGGCTCAGTCGGCTAAGTATCGGCATTTGGCTCAGGTCATGATCCCAGGGTCCTGGGATCAAGTCCCGCATTGGGCTCCCCACCCTGCTTCTCCCTCTGCCTGCCACCTCCCCTGCTTGTGCTTTCTCTCTCTCTCTCTGTGACAAATAAATAAAATCTTAAAAACCAAAAAAAACTGAAAAACATTATTACCAGCCAAAACAGGGCTTATAGGATCTAAATATTAAGATTTTTAGCTGCTCTTTTAAAAATTTTTCATTTTTCCTCTTTACTCAAAAATCTGTAACAGAACACAGCAGTGCTAACTTTAATTCTATTAATAACTGTGAGATACAATTTAAGAAAATAAATATATCAGCAAAGTAATACCAACCTAAAATAAGACAGGCTATGGAACACCGATGGAGTCTTTCTAATCAAGAAATTGCATGGGGCGTCTGGGTGGCTCAGTTGGTTAGGTGTCCAACTCTTGATTTTGGCTCAGGTCATGGTCTCCGGGTTGTGAGATGGAGCCCAGCATGGAGTTCCAACCTGGGTGGGGAGCCTACTTAAGATTCTCTCTCTCTCCCTCTGCCCCTCCCTCAAAAAGAAAATCACGCAATTCCTTTTTTCTTTTTTGAGAGAAAGCAAGCACACACTTGTGCAAATGGGGATGGGGGGTAGAGGGAGAAGGACAGAGAGACAATCCCAAGCAGGCTCCACACCCAGAACAGAGCCTGATGAGGGCTCGATCTCATGACCCTGACATCAAGACTTGAGCCGAAATCAAGAGTTAGATACTTAACTGACCGAGCCACCTAGGCACCCCTGCATGATGGCTTTTTTTTTTTTTTTTAAAGATTTCATTTATTTGACACACAGAGAGAGAGCACAAGTAGGCAGAGCGGCTGGGAGAGGGAGAGGGAGAAGCAGGCTCTCCACTGAGCAGGGAGCCGGATGCAGGGCTTGATCCCAGGACCCTGAGATCATGACCTGAGCCGAAGGCAGCCGCTTAACCGACTGAGCCACCCAGGCGTCCCTGTTTTTGTTTGTTTCTTAAATTTAATTTAATTAATTTATTTAAGAGAGAGAGTGCACAAGAGGGGGAAGGAGCAGAAGGAGAGGTACGAGCAGACTCCATGCTGAGCATGGAGCCCAATGCAGTGCTTGATCTCAGGAGCCTGAGATCATGGCCTGAGCTGAAATCAAGAGTTGAAGACTTAACCAACTGAGCCACCCCGGGGCTCCTGATAGTTTTAATAAAAGAATGAGAGGGGCAGTGTTGGCAGAGGAGCTGGTGGTAGTGCCAGGTTGTAAGATGGGAAATATAAGACTAAATAAGGAGTCAAGTAAGAATTTAACAATTTTCCACCTTTCTTCCCTAACATATTGGGACAGTGATTTAATAACATACAGAACAAAATACAATCTCACAGGAAAGAAATTCTTTAAAAAAAGATTTTATTTATTTATTTGAGTGAGAGAGAGAGAGAGAGAAAGAGAGTGTGAGATCACGAGCAGGGGGAAAGGGTAGAGGGAGAAGCAAACTCTCCGCTGAGCCAGGAGCCCGATGTGGGACTTGATCCCAGGACCCTGAGATCATGGCCTGAGCCGAAGGAAGATACTTAACCAACTGAGCCACCCAGGTGTCCCAAGATTTTATTTATTTATTTGAGAGAGAGAGAGCATGCGCATAAGCAGGCAGAGCGGCAGGCAGAGGGAGTTGGAGAAGCAGGCTCCCCAGTAAGTAGAGAGCCCAACTTGGGGCTCAATCCCAGGACCCTGGGATCATGACCTGAGCTGAAGGCAGACACTTAATTGACTGAGCCACCCAGGTGCCCCCCAAATTTTGCTTTCCTACTGGTTTTTATTTACCATTTCAGACCTTTTAGTTTCTAAAATCAGTTGCTAAAAGGGATCACCAATGGATGATAAAAAACCACCTATGTTAAAAATTTTCTGAAACTGTTTGGACTCTTAACTAGTAAAATATCACAACAGATCATGAACAATACATTTACAGTGTTAACCAAAAGATAGTCCACAAATTAAAGAGGTTTTGCCAGCCCCCCCATATAAATAAATACTGAGTTATATCCAATGCTATAGGAGTGAGAGAAGCATTTGTATATAACTTAACATAAATACTTGACATAAAATATAATGGAATAAAACTAATATTCAAAATTAAGAAATATAAGTAAACATTCAAAATATGCATTTTTATTTACCTTAGTGGTCCACAAAGAGTGAGGCCAAAAAACCACAAGAGTGAAATGATACACCCAGCAACTGCATGTTTAAATATTTTGATCCACTATGAATGGAAACAAAAAATTAAAAATTTTAGTCATATGTTTTGCTAGTATCTTAAAATCTTAAATAAAATATACAGGGAAAGAAAATAATGGTAGCACTTAGATATTTTAAAGGCTAAATAATTACATTTTTAAAAATAATCACATATTTTGAACTTAAATAGAAAATGTGCAGATCCCTTGACTAAATCTAGATTTGTAAGACAGTATTGTTTTCCATTTTCTATATTCTTGTCTGTTGTTAGATCTTGAAATCTTTTTCTATAAAATACAAATTTGTGGGTTTTTTTCAGTAGTTTCTCACTAGTTTGCTAGAACACGTGATGTTTTTAGTATTTCAATTCTTTTCCATTAGATATTCAGAGCTTCAATTACTTGAAAAGAGAGAAAAAAAGCTATGATGGGGATTAAAATATTAATCCTATTTTTAAAAACATGCATGGTCTCTAAAACAGAGGTACATAAATTTGTCATTCTAATAAAAAGTCATGGCACAGTTTTCTAAGTTGTTGCACAAAGCAAACACATAGTAGGGTCTAACGACTGTCCAAAGAGGTAATAATGTGAGATGACAATACAGAATGCAGGACATTTCTATATGCATCCTGAACCTCAGGTGCCTAAAGAAAATGATGATGATGATGAGGGTGACAGCTAATACGTACTGTTTGCTGACAATATGCTGGGCACTATTTCAAGAACTTTATATGTATTAATTAATTCATTCCTCACAGCTCCATTACAAAGGTATTATTAACTCCATTTTACAGGTGAGAAAATTGAGGTAGAGAAAAATTAGTAACTTGCTCAAAGTAAGACTTCATAAGGAGGACAAACAGAATCTGAATTTGTCTGACTCCAGAGTCCTCAGTCTTAACCCCTATGCTTTATCTGCCTCCTAATGACATTTGTCCTAGGCTTTTGGGCATGTCTCCGCGTCACATTTAGAAATCTTTAGAATAGAGTCCTGCATTAAAAAAAAAATTTACTTTATACCTTAAAATTTTTCTACTCTCTTCTCCATTTTTAAACATTCTGTTATCTTAATACTTTATAGTTTATTCTTGAAGCCTCGATACTGAAAAGCAAGTCAAGAGCAACTTAACTATGGAAATGTTCTGCTGTGTACTTAAATCATTTAAGTAACTCTGATCAACACTTCTCCTGGCCTAATGACTAGGAAAGCTGCTAGGAAAAAAGGACTGTGGAAAAAACTCACCTGGTGTTTGGTAATACTTTTCCCAGAAGAAAATGGCTTTTGAAACAAAACCATAAAAAATGCAGTCCTGTGAATAAGGAAACATTAATATTAATTTATCTTATATACAAAGTGTGATGTTAAGTAAAGATACTTTAAATGAACATACTACAACTCGAAAGGTATGTTACCATCTAAAAAAATTATACTGGAGAACAATATTTATTCTACTAAGGCTTCCACTGGAACATATGGGGAACTCTTATTTTGTAACGCCTTCAGAACCAGTTCACAAGCCACAAAAGAAAGGGGTCTCAATTTTTTTTCATACTTTGAAAAAAAAAAAAAAAAAAAAATCCTATCTTCTCCAGAACTTAGTAACAAATCTTGAAATAACAGAAATTAAGAATGTCCTTACCTTTCACATTCCCAAAATGGTTATATAAAAATGCATACAACTGATTACTTAAAATTTCCTAGTCAAGAATCACTTTCCATAATTACTAAAATTAACTCCCTGGAGTCTTTAACAGAGAGTGGTCACTATCAATCTCAAGTCCAAAGAAACTTTATTCAGAGAGAATTTCTTACTGTGTGCAGAATAATATAAAATTTATTTTATATGAAGACCCTGTACTGTGAAGGGAGCACATCGTGAACAAAGCCCAGCATAGTTTAACTTAGAAAATAAGGAACATCTGTGCCAAGACAAGTCTCAGGTTACATTCTATGCCTGCTGGAAGGCTGAACTACACCTTCAGCCTTGGGATGGTTTGGGAATGGTTTGGGAATTCCTAGGGCCTGGAGACTCTTTTAGGGAGACTGTGGGGTCAAAACTATTTTTATGAAAATACTAAGAAATTATCTGCCCTTTTCACTCTTACTCTTTCAGGGGTGTATACAGTGGAGCTCTTCAGAGGCTAACTGATAGGAGATCCTGCACAGACTTAATGTTGAAACGGACGGTGAAAATTCAGCAATCCTCTATTAAGCTGAACATTAAAAGAAATGTGCAAAAACCTCTTTAACACAAACTATAGTACAAGTCTAGTTTTGACATGCTATTATAGTATAAGGAGGAATAAATAGCACAAAATATTTTATCTAAAATTTCCTAAAGATAATCAGTTAAAACAGAAGTTTCAAATAAATAAAACATTAAGGAAAAAAGAACCACAGACACTCACCCAAGTTTTAATATAAAAATGAACTGAACAATGTGAACTGCTTTTAGGAGATCATATGATTCAAAAAGTCCCACAGCCTTCAAAAATTTAGTGAAACATAGTAACACAATATATTTTGTTAATCTGAAAAATAAGAGCAGAAACAAGTTTCAGTATCATTAAAATCACAAGGAACTCTGTAATATGTTTTTTTCTTATTATACAATAAGGATCATTATAAAAACCACAGATACTCATTACAAAAAATGAAACAAACAAAAAAGCCAAACAACTCACCATCCACATAACTACTATTAATATCTTGGTATATAAACTTCCAGATTCTTTTTAATGTACATTCTCTCTCTATATATGTACATTCTATATATACACACACACACACACACACACACATACATATACACATACATATATAGACGCAGTCTGTTAAAAAAACAAAAAAAAAAGAGGCCAAACTAAATATGTTCGGGGTGCCTGGGTGGCTCAGCCATTAAGCGTCTGCCTTCGGCTCATGTCATGATCCCAGGGTCCTGGGATCGAGCCCCACATTGGGCTCCCTGCTTGGCGGGGAGTCTGCTTCTCCCTCTCCCATGCACCGCCCCCCCCCCCCCCCCCCCTTATACCTCCCCTCTCTAATCCCTTCAAAAAAAAAAAAAAAAATTTTAAAAAAAAAAAAAAAAAGTATGTTCTTGGTTAACTGAGTTGTCCAGATTATTTTGTAATCTGCTTTTTAAACCTAACAGTTACTTCAAACAAAGAGAATAAAAACAGACACCAAACTCTACCTGCGATGAAACTAGAAGAGCACAATGTAAGAAGGAACAGAGGAATGGTAAATGCCTTAGGTTTGCCCCTCCTCTGCTTTGCTATGTGATGGCAGTTTAGAGTCATGGTTGAAAAGTCAAGCAACCTGCCCTACAGAGTCCTGTAAAGGCTCAGGAATCTGAAGCACCTCAGAAAAGGCTGGGGAGCTGAAAAGAGGAGCAGCATCAACAACTCTCTCCTCAGTCATTGTAAAGGCTCAGGAATCTGAAGCACCTCAGAAAAGGCTGGGGAGCTGAAAAGAGGAGCAGCATCAACAACTCTCTCCTCAGTCATGACAGGACACATGAGGCTTAGTCTCTGGAGAGGTCTAGACATAAGGCAAAGCAGAGAGGAGGGGTGAGGTGCTAGAATAAAATCATGGAAATTAAAAGTAAGTTTCCTTCTTAACCCCACCCCACCTCCTTTTCTTTTACCTCCAATATCCTAACAGCCAGGCTGCAATCTCTCAGCAGAACCCTTATAGGGATCCACTAGGAACAAGCCCTACACAGGTGTTCTAATTAGCTTTTTAGGGCTCATTCAAATATGAATGGCAAACATGGATAATCAGTCCTTTAAGATAAGCTTATGAGAGACCAAACAAAAACAACAAATCTAAAAGATAAAGGGATCATAAGTAACAGCAGCAGAAAACAACAAAGAACTATAAATAACATTCTCTGAGACAGAAGAATACTGCATGCATGAAAAATTTAGGCTACCATACAAAGAAAGAAAAAAGGAGCTCCTGAAAAAGAAACTGAAATTAGGAAAGAAATTACTTCAGTTTTCTAGCCTAGGCGTCTTCTTTGACCATATACTCTCTAGCAGTAAAAAAAAAAATTTTGCACATGAAACCAACTATTTATCTGTATGTTGTAAAAGTGTATTACTGTACTGATGTTATATTATATACATTATAAAACATACACAGAGACGCCTGGGTGGCTCAGTCGTTAAGCGTCTGCCTTCGGCTCAGGTCATGATCCCAGGGTCCTGGGATCAAGTCCCACATCGGGCTCCTTGCTCAGTGAGGAGCCTGCTTCTCCCTCTCCCTCTGCTGCTCCCCCTGCTTGTGCTCTCTCTCTCTCTCTCTGACAAATAAATAAAAATCTTAAAAAAAAAAATACACAAATTAGAAATTAAAAAGAATGAGATAAAAAGTTGTGGAATTCTTAGTATTTTTTCTCTCACCCTAATAGGACATCTTGTGCAAGCCACTCAGTAGATGACTTAAGTTTATATCAAATAGGTGTTACTACATTAAAAAGGAGGTGCAAGGAAAAAAGACAAAAACCAAAACCAAGAACGATGTGTGAGGGATGCCCATGGCCAGCATACTGACAGGGATAAGAAGTCTCTATCAATGGGAGAAAAAATACAAAAAGCAAAACCAGAAGTTTAAAAGAAACCCAAGTCATTCAAATAGAATTAAAACAATCTGACATACAATGGGGATATCAACATATAATATAAAAACTGATGAGTATGAATAATCCAGTGCAATGGCGCTGAATTAACAAGAGCTAAACTATATTAAACAAACAGTAATCTGATTAAGAGGCATGAAAATATATATTTTAGGAAGATTTTGATGCAATTATTAAAGTAAATTTCAGTCCTTGAAAGAATGAATCTCAGTATCTTCACCATCCAAGATGGCTCATTTTCTGTTTTAGTCCAGATAATATCACACTAAATTAAAAAGATTTGACCAGGGGCGCCTGGGTGGCTTAGTCGTTAAGCGTCTGCCTTCGGCTCAGGTCATGATCCCAGGGTCCTGGGATCGAGCCCCGCATTGGGCTCCCTGCTCCGCGAGAAGCCTGCTTCTCCCTCTCCTACTCCCCTTGCTTGTGTTCCCTCTCTCGCTGTGTCTCTCTCTGTCAAATAAATAAAATCTTAAAAAAAAAAAAAAGATTTGACCAAAGTGTTTTTTCTTATCATGAACACAGTCTGGGGGGCCTTTTATAGTGCAGTCTGAGGGGCCTTTTATAGTGCAGTCTGGGGATTCCCCTCCCCCCGGGGGATTTTAACTATGTGATAATTAATCACCCAAAAGCTAATAAAAATGTTATTGTGGAATAATGTAAGTCACATCCTAAAGAACCCTAAAGAAGTTCCTATTTAACCCACTTGTTGAACAGTATAAACTTAATTAAAATTTCTGTTTCAAAGATCAAACATATTTTCTGGGCTGACAAAAATGTTCTATAGCTTGGGGCACCTGGGTGGCTCAGTCGGTTAAGTGTCTGACTCTTGATTTTGGCTGGGGTCATGATCTTAGGGTCATGGGATCAAGCCCCATGTTGGGCATCGGGTTCCATGCTCAGCAGGCAGTCTGCTCAAGATTCTCTCCCTCCCTCTCTGGCCCTGCGCATGCTCGGTCTCTCTCTAAATACATAAATCTTAAAAAAAAAAAGTTCAATAGCTTGATTATGCTGAAAATTACATAGGTATAGAAAGAATGAAATCAAGTAGAGAGCAACACTCAAAACCGCATGGGCTTTACTCCTTAAGCTCTTAATCAGGTGTAATAATAAAGCAGCAGGATACAAGAAGGACACAAAGAATAATAATGTCAAGATGAGGGAAAAAATAAAGACCAGGAAAAACAGAAGTACATTAAAAATCACAGCAGTCTGGGAATTCTCAATGTCAGCAAAGAGCCTTGTATATCCTCCATGGGGCTAGTTAGGCATTCTTTAAATATTCTTTGCACACTTACTATGTGCCAGATGCTATACACAGCCAGTAAGACCTAGGGGTGGCTTCAAGCATAGCTTCCCTCTTCCTGATCAAAAGGGAAGATGCAGCTGGAAATACTTTCTGCCTTCAAGGGAGGACCTTTATCTAAAAAATGTTATCAAAATGTTAACATTATCTAAAAGTGTTATCCATCTTATAAACAAGCCTGAATATGAAAGCCAATACACTTAGGATGGCAGAGAGCAAAGACAAGGAATCTGGGTCCTAGATGGTATCACTGAGGTGCTGAGCAAATACCTACAACGTCTGGTTTCTTTCATGTGAGAAGAATATCTCCTCATTTGTTTAAAGTTCTCTTCATTGGGTTACTTACAACTGAATATATTTCTAGGTGCTATCTGTGACACTTAATGTGTAATAGAGACCCTGCCCATAAGGAGTCTGAGGCCTAAGGAAGACAGGCAAGCAAACAAATATTTATGTGACCCAATAAGTAATGGAGTTTTAAAAGAATAGTGGAAGAAACTAACTGTAACTTGGTAAGCAGGGGTCTGTCATTAGAGTTCGAGACGTCTAAGTGTGTATTAAAGACTAAGTAGGAATTTGGGGCACCTGGGCGACTCAGTCGGTTAAGCATCCGACACTTGATCTCAGCTCAGGTCTCGACCTCAGGGTCGTGAGTTCAAGTCACACATTGGGCTCCATGCTGGGTGTGGAGCGTACTTAAAAAAATAAAAATAAAGACTAAGCAGGAATCACAAAGTAAGAAACCCGAAAGTGTATTTCAAAGCAGAGAGCAGCATATGCAAAATACTAGTACTAGGAACAAGCCTTTGAATAAATGACCGTATTTAAGCTCAGTTATCCAGATGATAGAATGATGAGAGGTCATCAAGGAAAAGGTAAATTATATACATATATTTTTTTCTTTTTTTTTATGTTATGTTAATCACCATACATTACACCATTAGTTTTTGATGTAGTGTTCCATGATTCATTGTTTGCGTATAACACCCAGTGCTCCATGCAGAACGTGCCCTCTTTAATACCCATCACCAGGCTAACCCATCGGTAAATTATATTTAATATACTTGTTTTAACAAGATTGGACAATATGTGAAATTCTTTTTTTTTTTAAAGATTTTATTTATTTATTTATTTATTTTTAAAGATTTTATTTATTTATTTGAGAGAGAGAGAATGAGAGAGAGCACATGAGAGGGGGGAGGGTCAGAGGGAGAAGCAGACTCCCTGCTGAGCAGGGAGCCCGATGCGGGACTCGATCCCGGGACTCCAGGATCATGACCTGAGCCGAAGGCAGTCGCTTAACCAACTGAGCCACCCAGGCGCCCAAGATTTTATTTATTTATTTGACAGAGAGAGACAGAGTGCACGCAAGCAGGAAGAGAAGCAGGCTCCCCGCTGAGCCCCGATGCGGGGCTCCATCCCAGGACCCTGGGATCGTGACCAGAGCCGAAGGCAGACACTTAACGACTGAGCCACCCAGGCGCCCAATTTCTAAGTACTTTCCGTTTGAAGTATTAATAAAACTTGAAAAATTTGGCACTTCAAAGGCAAGATTTAGTCATAAGGAACATTAATTTAAGTAAAATACTTATCTTTTTAAAAAAAGATTTATTTACTTTAGAGAGAGAGCACACGAGCGGGAGAGGCAGAGGGAGACTCTCAGACACCACACTGCGCCCGGAGCCCGACATGCTGAGCGATCTCACGACCCTGAGATCACTACCTGAGCTGAAACCAAGAGTCGGACACTCAACTGATTGTGCCACCCCGGCACCCCTAAGTAAAATATTTCTTAATAACATATTACTATTATGATCTTTCTGACACTAATTTTCTTTATTCCTTTTTTAATTTTTAAAATACAGAGATTATAAAAGTAATTCCTGAATAGCTGCTTGTTATTAAAGTTTTAGATAAAATCATTTCTAAGTTCCTCATAGGCGACCAAGTGGTCATCCTTTCAAATCTTTTCCTTTGCATCTTCATGTAAGGACACATGCATATTTCATATATTCACATATTTACAATTATACACATATTTTGATAGTGACTTTTCATGTAATATATGTTCAAGATTTTTGCTACCATTATTAAATCAGGAAAATTATTTTAACATTTAGTTAAAAGTTGGACTCTGATTTTTTTATTTATAAAACATTAATCTTTCTTTTTTAAAGACTTTATTTATTTGAGAGACAGACAGAGAAAGCACAAGCACGGGGAGCAACACTGGGAGAGGGAGAAGCAGGCTCTCAGCTGAGCAGGGAGCCTGATGCGGGCTCAATCCCAGGACCCTGAGATCATGACCTGAGCCAAAGGCAGACTCGCTTAACCAACTGAGCCAACCAGGCATTCCTGGACTGTGATTTTTAAAGCCTCATTAGTGAAGTCTTCCTCTTGGGCTACAGATGAAACACTAACCAAGGCTAAATAACCATATACTAATAAGTACATATTTGTAGTTCATATTGTGCAAGGAAACTGAACAGTTTCATTTACTAAGAAGGAAAGGGGGGGGGGGTTAGGAGAGAAAGGCTCTTCAACAGGGGCAGTGGCCCCTGAGTCACTCACTGACTCTGGGAGACTTGGGGATATATTCCACCTACCCAACTGATAAATCATTATTTGCCATCAACTAGTTTCATCAAACGTTATCACTGGTCTTTTATGTAAAAATCTCTGGTTCTCGGGCGCCTGGGTGGCTCAGTTGGTTAAGCGACTGCCTTCGGCTCAGGTCATGATCCTGGAGTCCCGGGATCGAGTCCCGCATCGGGCTCCCTGCTTGGCAGGGAGTCTGCTTCTCCCTCTGCCCCTCCCCCCTCTCATGTGCTCTCTCTCATTCTCTCTCTCAAATAAATAAATAAAATCTTTAAAAAAAAAAAAAAAAAAAAAAAAAAAAAAAAAATCTCTGGTTCTCTAAACTTGGAATTACCAAAATTTCGGTTTGGGTTTAAATGTGCTTCTTAGCTTTGCCCACTGCAGCAGTTCATGGTTCTCCAGTAAACAAAAAACACAATCAGTGTGTGAAATCCATGTGGTTTAGGATAACTGACTCTCAGTTCAGTTATTAGTTGGGAAAATAAACTTTTTTCTTTTTCTTTTTTTTAAAAGATTTTATTTATTTATTTGACAGAGAGACAGCGAGAGAGGGAACACAAGCAGGGGGAGTGGGATAAGGAGAATCAGGCCTCCTGCTGAGCAGGGAGCCCGATGTGGGGCTCAATCCCACGACTCTGGGATCATGACCTGAGCCGAAGGCAGACACTAAACGACACTGAGGCGCCCCTAAACTTTTTTCTATGTCTCAGTTTCTTGATCTGTGAAACAAGGATGTGCTATGTAGTCTATAGCACTGTTGTAGGGATTAAGTGAGATGCTATACTCAAAGGACATGGAACACAGGTATTCAACAAATGCTGACTGTCACCCTCTTTCTTGCAAAGAGGCCTTACAGAAGACAGAAACATTTAAAACAATTCCTTTTTTGTGAATTCAGCCACAAAAATATCCACAATTAAAGGATTTTTGAACTAGCTTTTGTTGCAGATTATAACTAGTATTTAATTATTAGTCTACACAAAGGAAAATTCTTGCAACTTGGAATCTATTAAAAATTCAACCACTCCTGAGTTGAATTTGATTTTGCAATGAACTACAATAGAAGGGCAGTTCTGCTAAGCAAGTACTACAACAGGATAGCAAAAGGCTGTTTGCCACATCTACCTTGAATAAATAGTAACTTTACACTATTTGTTTAAAAATAATTTCCAGTTTACATAAAAGTGGCAAGAAGAGTATACCCTTTTCCTGGATTCCCTCATTGTTAAATGTCCCATTTGCTTTATTATCTCTCTCTCTCTAAATACAGGCCTTTTTTTCTCAACTAGGAATAAGTTACTTATATCACACTTCTAAATACTTGATTTCCTAAGAATATGTACATTTTCTTATAAAATCAGGTAAGTTATCAACTTCAGAAAATTTAACATGGTTATACTTTATCACCCATAGTCCAGTTTTGTTAACAGACCTATGATTGTCCTTTATAGCATTTTTCCCCCTCTACTACCAAAATCTAGACCAGAATCCCCTATTGCATTTACTTCTCCTAGCTCAGTAAATAATATCTGATATGCTGTTATTTCAAAGAGATTAGAAAATTAAACTTAAACTACAAAAATGCAGCTGACTTAAGTTCTGTTCCAGCATTTTAAATGTCCTTTCCTTTTATATCAGCAACGCTATTTCCACAGTTCCAAATAATTTATCAAAACAATCTTTAAATCTCAAAAAAAGTATTCAAGAACGAAAAAACTGAACCTCATTAAAAATGAAGACAATACCAAATTCCAACAAAATTGTTGGGCCATATTTTATGCATCTTTGACACTACCTCAGAACTTAAGATAGATCAAGGACACACTCGAGAGTAGTTACTATACTTACTTCTTGGGAGGTTAGTGGGAACATGGGGGGGGCGGGTAAAGAGGAATTTTCGCTTTTTATTCTCTGAATTTTTGTAGTATTTGAGGTTTTTTTTTTAAACAACGAGCACACATTTCTCATTTAATAATAAAATAAGCCAAGGAAAATAAAGAAAGCTAGATGACGGGCTGAATTTTTGATGTGCGGGGTTAACCTGAATGTCGAAGTTCATCCGTTTGTACTTTGGTTTGTTCGCCTTTAGATGGTGACACCTTCCCCTAACTTACGCAGGGAGACGTCAGAAAGGTTTAGTAGTCACTAAACTACTATTTCAGGGAGAAAGAGCCAACAGAAACGGTTGTCACAGACCAGAAAAACCCCTCCCGCGAACCGGCTGGCAGAGGGAAGGTTAACGGTATGCCTCGAACGCCAGAAACTCAAGCAGAACCGCCCTAGGCTTTAGAGCATTCATTCTGCAGCGGGCAACAGGGGAGCCAATGAAAGCCACAGGCGCAGGAGGCACAGGGACAGGACGGACCGCTGTGGGACGCGGACTGGGCTGAGAGCGTTCCAGGCTGTCAGCGGGACGGGAGGGACGCCGGTGCCCGCGCGCGTCCGGGGGGCAGCTGCCGTCCGGGTCCGCGAGTGAGCGAGCCGGCGAGCGCAGGTGCGGGAGAGAGGCGCTCCGGTGGCGCGAGCCGCGTCCGTCACTTACCGAGCGCTGGGCACGTCCACCGGCCCGAGGCCGCCGCCGCCGCCGCCGCCGGGGCCGGCTAGCACGTCCCCGCCGTATTTCTCCTCCATCCCGGGGCTCACGAGCCGCAGCCGCTGCCCCCGCCGCGCGGTTTCCTCATGTCTCGCCGCTGCCGCGGAACAGCGGGCGCAGGCGCGTCACTCCCCCATGGCAGCGGCCCCGTCGGGTCCCCGCAGGCTCGGCCGCCGCCGCTGTCCCCGGCTCCGGCTCACAAGCACACGCGCGTCGGGACTAGGCCGCGGGCTGTTCCGGTGGCGCCGGGGTCCCCAGAGGCGCACCGGAGCAGACGTTGCCAGGCCACGTCATCGGGCCCAGCAGCCCTCACTCCCGGGGGAGTGCCCAGCCCTGCGCCTGCGCACAACAGAACGCTCTGTTTTTTGCCCTTCCTAGGTTTTGCCCTTCCCTAGGTTTTGCCCTTCCCTAGGTTCCGCCTACCACGGGGTGACGGATCGCATCCTCGCTCCGGATCAGCCCCTCCCAGTGACGCTGCCTGTGCCCTTACCTGTCCCTGCAGCGCCACCTCAGGGCCGTCAGGAATACAGCGGGTTCTTGTAGCACCGCGGAAGAGGGTATAGAAAATGGACAACGTGTGATTCGATGGAGTAGAATATCTTTAAAAAAATCCGGCTGCTAAACTATGCTACTTAATCCTGGTACATCAGTAAAACTTGGCCAGGTAGGACCAGGCCTTATTAGAGTTATTTTTCTGTTGCTAAAAATTTAGGAACGTGGGCTCTCTTGTCTGTATTTGTGTGAATCCCAACTCTGTTACTTAATAATTGTGTCACTTGGACTTTCTGTACCTCAATTTTTTTATTGGTAAAATGGGAATAGAAATATGTATATTACAGGGTTGTTGGGAGGATTATTTGTGTTATGTGAAAAATGTCTAGAATAGTGAATGGCACACAGTAATCAATGAATGTTAGCTATTATTACTCATAGGGAAATTGAAGACCGAGAGATGGAAATGGAGTTTGGAGCACTTTACAATACTCTACTTAATTTGATACACATAAAAAGTCTTAGTAACATATAAAAGATTGAGAAATCACTGTGCCTGATGGAGCTTCATAGTCTATTGTGAAAATATTTATTAATTTGAGAGCAAGGCCTGGTTGGCAACATTATAGGTTAAAGGCATAAATGCTAAGGTTTTCCAAATAAGGTGTGATATGACTCACTGATAGACAGACCCCGATCTGAAATTTGGATAAGGTTTTGGATATGGGAGAAAAGCATTGTGAGACAACACATCCTATGTGTAGAACACAGAGGAAGGCATGACCTTTGAAGGCTAAGGTGACTCTGAGTGACTTTTTTGTAGTAATTTTTTTGGGGGGGCGTAGAATTCTTATTTTCAAATCAGAATGGTAGTGGTAATGAGTAACTATTGTGTGTTGTGTTTTCTAGAGCAAGTTCCATTCTTTTGGAGCCCAGAAGACTAGGTAGCGTGACACGTGTAAATTGAAATTCGTCCCAAATGGAGCTTGAACTCACTTGATATTTCTGATTGGTTAGAATTATGGTGCTTTTCTTTTAGGCCAATGTAAGTACATTTCCTGCAACTGTTTTTGTAGTGGAAGGAGAAGAGCCTCTATATTCTTTTCACCTACTCACTTCTCAACCCATTCCAGCCTTGGCTTCTCCATCCATCTGTCCTCTGAAGCAGCTCTCTCATGGATATTTTTCAGCCATTTACTACCTCATCTCTCTAAAGCTTTCAACATAGTTGATCTTTCTCCTCCTCCTCCTCCTCCTCTTCCTCCTCCTCCTCCTCCTTCGAGAGTGTGCAGGAAGGGGAGAAGGAGAGTGAGAATCTCAAGCAGACTCCCTGCTCCGTGCGAAGCCCGACACTGGGCTTCATCCCATGACCCTGAGATCATGACCTGAGCAGAAATCAACAGTTGGACACCTAACCGACTGACCCACCCAGGAGCCCTTCTCTCTCTTTCTTGAAACATTCCCTTTCCTTGGTTTCCAGACCTCGACATTTTGTTGTCTCAAAGGAAGCTCAAGTTCTTTATGTTTAAAAGTCAATGCATCATCTTTCCCTTAAACCTAATTCTCTTCTAATGTTTCCTACGTCAGTGGATGACACCATTTGTTAGCAAACCAAAAACCTAGCTATCATCTTATACACCTCCCCATCACCAAATCATGTCATTTTTTACCTTCTCAATATTTCTTCAGTCAATCCAAATTTTTCCATCTCTATCACCATCATCAAGTCTAGGCTACCATCAACTTTTGCTTTAGCCACTAACCCCTTACTAGTTTTGCAAGTTTGCTCTTTCCATTCTCCAGTCTGTTTTCCACATTTTGCCACATAATCATAACATTTTCCCAATGCAATTTTTTTTTTAAATAAGCTCCATGCCCAGTGTGGAGCCCAATGTGGGGCTTAAATTTACGATCCTGAGGTCAAGACCTGAGCTGAGATCAAGAGTTGGAGCTTCACCAGCTGAGCCACCCAGGGACCCCTCTAAATGCACATCTTATAATGAACTGCTTACCTCCCTGTACTTCACCCTGCAGTCTCCCAGTGGCTTTCTATTACTCTTAAGACAAACTGGAATCAACCAGGAATTCACACTGATATCTCCAATTACAATTCAACCTTAGATTTTTTTTTTTTTTAAAGATTTTATTTATTTATTCATGAGAGACAGAGAGAAACAGAGGGAGAAGCAGGCTCCCAAGGAGCGGGAAGCCCGATGCGGGACTCGATCCCAGGACCCTGGGATCATGACCTGAGCCGAAGGCAGATGCTTAACCATCTGAGCCACCCAGGCGCCCATCAACCTTAGATGTTTTATCTAGACTTTCCCCCTTCTATATTTGTACCTCTCTTCCCTGGGAATGAGAAACATGGCTCCCATTATTCTCAATATATTGACTTACTTTCTCAGTCTTTTTGTATGTAACCAATCTCTTGACCATGTGGGCCGTCTCTTCTTCGGCAGGAAGGCTCATGCTAGCCTGGGCTGGCTGAGACTTCTCCTCCATCCCAGTTTTTTTTTTTTTAAGATTTTATTTATTTCTTTATTTAGAGAGAGAGTGTGAGTAGCTGGGAGGGGCAGAGGAAGAGGGAGAGAGAGAGAATTCAAGCAGACTCCGCACTGAGCACAGAACTCGATGTGGGGCTCAATTCCATAACCTTGAGATCAGGACCTGAGTCAAAATCAAGAGTTGGACACTCAACTGACTGAGCCATCCAGGTGCCCCTCCATCCCAGGTTTTTAAAAATTAATTAATTTATTTATTTTAAAGATTTATTTATTTATTTGAGAGAGAGAGAGCGCATGAGAAGGGGGAGGGTCAGAGGGAGAAGCAGACTCCCTGCTAAGCAGGGAGCCCGGTGCGGGACTTGATCCTGGGACTCCAGGATCGTGACCTGAACCGAAGGCAGTCGCTTAACCAACTGAGCCACCCAGGCACCCCCAGTGTTTCTTTTTTAATCTGGATTTGACTCATTCGCACAGAGTGACAAATATGGAAATGAAACATTTTCTCTCAATTTAACTTTTAGTCAGCTGGAAGGAGCAAGAAAGGGAAATACCTTTTTGGAGGGGCTCTACTAAGTACCAGGACATCTCTTATTTCATTTAATTTTTAGAAGACCTTTCAAGGTTGGCATTATTTTCTGTGACAGAGTTTAACCCCAAAAAAGGTTAAGTAAATTGTCTGTTATATAATAATGGGCAAAGTGCATGTCATTGTCAGCTGTTTTGCCACTTTCTTCGTGAGTGCATGAGTGACAACTGACTCCAGTGTTCTAAGAGAACCAGGATTGTAACCAGTGTTGTAAATGTTCCCAGGAAAAACAGGAGAGTGGGAAGTAGAACAGGAAAGAAGGACAAGCAAGGATGTGATATCTGGCAAAGTCCCACTGGGGAGCTCAGATACTGTGAGGATCACAGCTCCCTGAGGGTCCTGATTGGGGGGTGAGCTGTCTTAGTGCATTTGGGCTGCTATAACAAAAATAACATAAAATGGGTGGCTTATAAACAACACACATTTATTTCTCCCAGTTCTGGAGGCGGAGAAGTCCAAGATCAAGGTGCTGGTAGAGTTAGTACCTAGTGAAGACCCACTTCCTGGTGTTACCTTTTGTGTTTCCTCACTTGGGGGAAGAGGTGAGCTAGCTCTGTGTGGTCTTTTTTTGTAGAGGCACTAATCTGAATCATGAGGGCAGAGCCTAGTAACCTAATAACCTTCCTAAGACCCACCTCTTAAGATCATCACCTTGGGGGTTAGCATTTCAACCTATGAATCTTGGGGGAACACAAACATTCGGGCCATAACACAAAGGAATTGGGATATTTGGGGAGCAGTTCTCTGACCAAAGAGAGGAAGGTGCTGGTTATTAGGAGTGCTGCTGACATGTGTAAAAATGGCAAAGGGATCCAAGGCCATATGAGCAGAAGCCTTACTGACAGTATCCACTACAAGGCTACATATATTTTGGTCATTTTCCACATGCTGTGTTCTCCCTTCCCAAGGTTGAAACCAGAAAACTCCCGTTCCTAGACTTCCTTGCAGCTAGGGTTCTGGCATAGGACCTGGGTTTCACCAGTCAGACATCTCCAGGTGTGACTTGACTTCAGCTGAGAAAGCAGCAAGTGGGGATGCTCCTTTTCCTCTCCGGAGGAGGCATCCGGCACTTTGGAAGTAGCAACAGCAGAGCTTCTGGTGTCCATTCCTAAAGGTCACTGGTGCCTAGCGACAGTGGCGGTGGTGCTTTTGGTGGAGTGGCCTTCGTGGTGTGGCTGGGCCTTGCTCCCGGTTGCCGTAGAGGCAGAGCCTGGCTCTCTGGTCCTCCGAGAGGTTCTGTGAATTACCCGATGTTCCTTAATAAATTCCTGCATGAACTAGGCAGAGCAGAGGCGGTTGTTTGCAATTAAGAACACTGAATGGTACCCGTGATATGGTACCAAACCTCGACTAACAATAAGCTGCACATAGATTTTGTAAGTGCATTTTATTTCAGACCAAGGAGCAGTACAATGCTCTTTGAAACCAACACATAATATGTTGCGCCTTAGTGGAGAAAGCAACCCCAAACTCGTAAGATGACCTCATCTGATGCCAGACATACTCGTATCTTCTATTTGAAATCAGAAAAGGAAAGTGAGGCAATGTTCAATAATTCCTTATCTGTCCTGACCAGGCAGGAAGAAGATTGGGGGTTTGAGTGCTCTGGAATTCTCAGAGATCTTGGGCTTCACACAACAACTGCAAAGCTCTACAGGGAAGCAGTTGGGAGTTTTAAGGATTTGAGTTCTTTGCATTAGGGACTCTGTGTAATGTTTTTAGCAGTCATTAAATGTGAGCAGTTAAAAATAAAAAACACTATGTACAGGTATGATGAGGAGGATGCAGATGAGGAGATGAAGAGATATAGTTCACATTTACACATTTTGAACTAGCAGATCAGAATTTTATTGTGGATCTTGAAGTTTCATTGTAATTATGCCTCAAGTGTTTCAGGAATCAATCCTTCCATTTATCCATTCATCCACTCAGTAGTCAAAAAGGAAGTATTTATTGAATGCCTATCATGTGCCAGTACCAATTATATTCTAGAGTGGAGGAAAATACAGTATTATCCTTCTTCTCAAACTGATTAGAAACTGAACTGGTAGCAACACCCTTTGGGGAAAACAAACTGAAAAGAATCTTGTTTAGAGACAGATTTCGGTAGGTCTTTTCTGTTTCTGCATGTCTTCCCAGCAGAGACATCGACAGCCTTTGTTACGGACTGTATTTTCAAGGCTGTTTGTATAGCAAACAGCCTAGGAAATCAGAGGTGTTATCTCCTTTTGGGGCAGGGGGAAGATTTGTTTGCTGATCAGGATAATAAGGATAATGTCCCACTCTAAGACAAAGGTTGGGGAGGTTTGCTAGCAGACTCTTTAAAAAAGATTGGAGTTTCCTACACTCTCAGTTGCATGCTTAGCATCTACCTAGGCTGTCCAGCATCACTCCCATGGGATTTGGAGGTGGAGGTGGCAAGACGGAGTGATGCAAACATGAGGTTCATGCAGCCTGCGTGATTAACAAAGTCCTTTGTCTCTGACCCAGGAGTCTTGGTTAGACTTCTGCCAGCTTCCAGGAAACTGTGGCAGGCTAATTGTGAGTTTGCAAGCAGGGTAAAATCTTAGTCCCTTCATAATTCCTGCCACATCTTCCCATGAAGATAATATTATTGGGACTCCTGGGTGGCTCAGTTGGTTAAGCGTCTGCCTTCGGTCCCAGGGTCTTGGGATTGAGTCCTGCATCAGGCTCCTTGCTCAGTGAGGAGCCTGCTTCTCCCTCTGCCTGGTGCTCCGCCTGCTTGTGCTCTCTCTCTCTGACAAATAAATAAATAAAATCTTAAAAAAAGAATTCCTTACAAAAAAAGGAAAATAATATTATTTAGCAGTTAATTAGAAAAATTCATAGCACACTATCATCAAGGGTATGGGAAAACAGGTATTCAGATTGGAAAGAAAGAAGTAAAACTACCTCTATTTGCAGATGACATGATCTTATATACAGAAAATATGAGGAATCTACTAAAAAAATTGGTAGAAATAAACAAATTGAGCAAGGCTACAGGGTACTAGATCAATATACAAAAATAAATTTCATTTCTATGCATTTGTAATGAACAATCCAAAGATGAAATTAGGAAAACAATTCCATTTTCAATAGCATCAAAAGAATAAAATACTTAGGAATAAATTTGACCACAGGAGATATAAAAGATATGTTTTGAAAACTGTGAAACGTTGAAAGCAATTACAGAAAACCTAAATAAATGGGAAGGTGTCCATGTTCATATTTAATATAATTGAAGTGGCCATATCCCCCAAATTGATTTACAGGTTCAATGCAATCCCTGTAAAAATCCTAACTGGATTTTTGCAGAAATTGACAAGCTGATCTTAAAATTTACATGGAAATTCAAGGGACCTCAACTAGCCAAAATAATATTGAAAAAGAAAAATGTTGGAGGACTCACAATTCCCAATTTCCGAACTTACTACAAAGGTACAGTAATAAAAATTTTGTGGCACTGGCATAAGAATAGATATATAAATCAGTGAAGTAGAATTGAGAGTCTAGGAGGAAACCCTCATACTTACACTCAATTGATTATGAACAAGGGTGCCAAGATAATTCAGTGGAGAATGAATAATCTATACAATAAATGGTGTTGGGACAACTAGATATTCATATACAAAAGAATAAATTTGAATCCCTACCTCACACCACAGGCAAAAATTAACTCCAAATATTTAAAGATCTAAATTTGAGAGCTAAAACTATAAAGTCAGAATAAAATATAGGTGTAGATCTTTGTGACCTTGGATTAGGTAATGATTTCTTAGCTATTACATCAAAAGCACAACCCACAAAAGAAAAAGATAAATTAGATTTCATCAGAATTAAATATTTTGTGCTTTAAAGGACACCATCAAGAAAGTGAAAAGATAATTCACAGAATAGGAGGAAAAAATATTTGCAACCATATATCTGATAAGAGTCTTGCGTAGATGCTACAACATGGATGAACCTTGAAAACGTGTTAAGTGAGAGAAGTCAATCATAGAAGAGCACATATTGTATGATTCCATTTATATGTAATGTCCATAATAGGCAAAACTATATATAAGGTAAGCTAATGATTGCCTAAGGTTGGGGAGTGATGGCTGATGAGTAGTGTTTCTTTTGGGTGCAATAAAAATGTTCTAAAATTGGTGGTGATGGTAGTGCAACTCTGTGAATATACTAAAAACCATTTAATTGTATGCTTTCAATAGGCGCATTGGATGGTACATGAATTAAATCTTTATAAAGGTATTTTAATTTTTTTATTTTTTAAATTATTTATTTATTTGACAGAGAGAGACACAGCAAGAGCAGGAACACAAGCAGGGGGAGTGGAAGAGGGAGAAGCAGGCTTCTGGCAGAGCAGGGAGCCCGATGTGGAGCTTGATCCTAGGACCCTGGGATCATGACCTGAGCCGAAGGCAGACACTTAAGGACTGAGCCACCCAGGCACCTCTTTATAAAGGTATTTAAAAATTACGAATGTATGTTTGGATACCCTCAAAGTAAAATAAAATAAAATAAAAAGGCAAAGATTTGGGCAATTTTATGGTTAAAAAAATTGTATATCATTGCCATTTTAATTAAAACTTTTTTTAACCATTAAGTTTTAACATCTGCTGATATGTTTCTCGGTTTTTCTCTCTTATTTTCAAGAATATGGGAATTGTTTTCTGATTTAGTTTTTCTTTTAAAGGAATTATCTTTTCTCTTACTGTTCAAGTAGGCAGTTTTGTTCTAACAGGATACCTGGAGGTCAGCAATGAGGAAGTCCTGGCTAGCTCTCCGGAAACTCAGAGACTGTCATGGCAGCACGTGCTGCAAGAAGCCTGGTCAAACCAGTCAGGCCCCCAGTAGCTGATGCCATGACTGGAACCCCTGACCAAGTTAGGAAGGAAAAGCCCAAAACCCTGCTTCCCATCTCAAGTAATGAATATTCTACCCCCTAGTTAACAACTGTCAATAAAAGAAATCCAACCCCAGGGCACTCAGCTGTCTCTCTGGACCTTGTTCACTTTCCTATCTCCGGAGTGTACTTTTCGCTTTAATAAATTTAACCACATGTGTCCCTTATCTGCTCTGTTGCATGTCTGTCCTTGAATTCATTCTTGTGACAAGACCAAGAACTTTCGGGGACTCCTTCGGGTCTGGCTGGGTCGAGGTCCCAGGGTCTCCCCAGTTCACCTGGCAACAATACTGATATATATATTTATATATATGTTTTTAAAGTGTGCTCGAGTGGGGGAGGGGCAGAGGGAAAGGGAGAGAGAGAATCTTAAGCAGGGGATTGAGCCCACTTGCGGCTCAATCTCACGACCCTGAGATCGTGACCAGAGCTGAAATCAAGAGTCCAGCTCTCAACTGACTGGGCCACCCAGGTGCTCCGTTCCATTATATTTTTTGATGCATTTCAAAGTCAACTGTGGTTACTAATACACTTCCTTTAAATATACTTCAGCATGTATATTATTATTATATATAGTTCAGTATTTGTTTACAATACTGAGCACTATATTATAGTTCAGTATTTGTGTACAGATTTTTTCTTTGATTTAAAATTTTTGTATAATGAAATACACACATTTTAAGTATACATTTGCTGAGTTTTGACAAATACATCTATTTTTGTAACCCAAACCCCTGTTCAAGATGTGGAATATTACCATTACCCCACAAAATTCCTTCATATCCTTCTCAATCTATCTCCATCTCCACCCAACAGAGGAAACATCTATTTTTATTTTTATTCCACCATAGATTAGATCTGCCTGTTCTAGAACTTCATATAAATGGAATCCTACAATGAGTTCTTTTTTTGAGTAAGACTTCTGCTCAACATAATATTTTTGAGATTCATCCGTGTTGCTGTATATAGCAGTGATTTATAATTTTTTGTGGTTGTGTGTTTTGTTACTGTGTGTTCAGTGTAAGAAATAACACAGTTTATTCGTTTTCTTACTGGTGGACACCTGGGTTGTTCCAGTTTTGGGGTATTATGAATTAAGCTGCTATAAATATTTTTGGGCAAGTCTTTGTGTAGACAAGTGTTTTCTTTTTTTCTCAGGTAAGTATCTAGGAGTAGGTATATGTTTTAAGTTTATAAAAACATGCCAAACTGTGTTCCAAAGTAGTTGTTTTATTTTACAAGCCTACCAACCTTGTATGAGAGTTTTGATTGCTCTTCCTACACCACATTTGGTGTTGGGCCATTCTG
This sequence comes from Neomonachus schauinslandi, assembly GCF_002201575.2. Taxonomy (NCBI): domain Eukaryota; kingdom Metazoa; phylum Chordata; class Mammalia; order Carnivora; family Phocidae; genus Neomonachus; species Neomonachus schauinslandi. Next base: position 50,043,303 of record NC_058409.1, on the reverse strand, counting down.
ATAGGTGTTTGGTGATATTTCATTTAATTTACATTTCCCTGATGACTAATAAAAAGTTGAGCACTTTTTCCACATGCTTATTGGCTATTCTCTGTCTTCTTTTGAGAAGTGTCTGAGTATTTCACCCAATTTTTGGTTGGGTGATTTGTATTTTTAAACTGGATTGTAGGAGTTGTTTATGTTTTGCAAATACAATTCCTTTGTCAACAAATGTTTTCCAATATTTTCTTCCAGCAAAAAAAGAGATTAAAAAAAATCCCATAAACCCAGTACTAACACCCAGGTATTTAAAAATTATTTTTATTTATTTATTTATTTAAAAACTATTTTATTTATTTATTTGACAGAGAGAGAGCACAAGCAGGGGAAGCGGCAGGCAGAGGGAGAGGGAGAAGCAGGCTTTCCGCAGAGCAGGGAGCCCGACATGGGGCTCGATCCCAGGACCCTGGGGGTCATGACCTGAGCCGAAGGCAGACACTTAACCCACTGAGCCACTTAGGTGCCCCTATAAATTATTTTAATAAAACTTCAAAAAATAGCTCAGCTTAAATTGGAGGGTTGTTCACAAATTCTCAGTTCTGATACATTGCATGATTGCTAATTTTAAGCAACTTTCCCCCACTATATGATATATCCTTTCTGGTCAGGGTCAATATCTTATTTTTTTCTTTCCCTATACCTGGTAAGGTATCTTAGAGCCAATATTTACTGAGTGAATATTTTTTTCTGAGTTGAAATCCAGTAGTATTTTCATTATATGAAGAACAGGAATGGGGCATTTGTCCTTAGTTACAGTTTCATTCTAGATAGATGGTATCAGCTCTTAGTCATTGTTAATTCTCTGTGGTTTGTTTGCTGTTGAATGGTCTTCAGTCAGGAATGACAGGTGCCATACATTCAAAGAAAATTATTTCAGAGAGGACCTCTTCCTTCTTTGAACTCCTTAAAACTACTTTTCCATCACTCTCTTGGGGAACTTGTTTTTTTTTTTAAAGATTTTATTTATTTTTAAGTAATCTCTACACCCAACGTGGGGCCCAAACTCACAACCCCAAGATCAAGAGTTGCATGCTCTACCGACTGAACCAGCCAGGCTCCCCTCTCTTGGGTCACTTTGAAACACCGCTGGTATAGAATCTGTGTGAATTCTGGTTTCTCTCCACACTGTAAGCGCTTTGAAGACAAGGGTATGTCCCATTGGCACTCCCGCCCTCTACCACGCCCCCAGAATGATCATCAGGGTGCCTTACACATAAGAGAAGCAATAAACACTTGTTCAATGGCTACATAAGGGAAAAATAAAAAATTCAAGACCCAAACACACAATATACCAAGCCGAGGCAAAAGAAAGATTAATGAGCCATAAGCTTACCTAGTTTCCTTATTTAGTAAGTGAGCTGCTCACATTTCAGACATGACTGAGATGTGAAGGCTCACTTGAAATGCTTTTGCAGTCACCATGTTCTGGAACAGAGACCAACATCAACATTTCAACTCTCTGTATTTGTTCTTATCAATAGAGAACTTGCAGTTCTCATTTTTGGAATTTTTGCTTTCTCAGGCTATACTACCCAAAAAGGTTACACTGGACTTCCTTTAGCCTGTAGGAGAGGCAAAAGGCAAACTACATTGCATTATCCACTTTCAAGGAAAGTCGAAGATGGCGGAAGTAACCTGAGCCTAAAATACCTGAGTACCCATTCTCTCATGGCAGCTGAAATAGGTTTTCTAGTCATGGTCGTCCTAGGGTCTCTGCCATTCATTCCAGTCCATTTAACAGACATTTGTTAAACACCATATGTCAGGGTGGCCCTGTGATAAATACTGCCCTTAAAAAAGGGAGATGAGCTGGAGCGCCTGGGTGGCTCAGTCGGTTAAGTGTCTGACTCTTGACTTCGGCTCAGGTCATGATTTTAGGGTTGTGAGATCAAGCCCCGTGACGGGCTCTGTGCTGGGCGTGAAACCTGCTTGAGATTCTCTCTCTTCCTCTCCCTCTGCCCTCCTCTCTTTCTCTCTCTCTAAAAAAAAAAAAAAAAAAAAAAGGGAGCTGAGAACTATTTGAAGCCACTAGAGGACAGTGTAATACAACAGAATCCTCCGTGAATTTAGGGAGTACTTGCTACAGAAAGCCAGAATGGGGAGAGGAGCGCAGCAACCTGGAATGACTAGGGAAGGAAGCAGGTTTGTAGAGATTCTACAATCTGTCAAGATTCTACACTCTCCAGAAAAAAAAAAAAATTGTGCATACTCTTCCACCTGAAACATTTCACAGGCTGGTTCTATAGGACCTTTCCTAAAACCAGTATATATTCGGCTTTTTCCTGCCTCTAGCACATCTGCTGAACACCTCTTTTCATAGGTGATTACATTACTCCTTTGCATGCATCTGGGTTTTGAGAGCTCAGAGCCTGCTTTGTTTTCATCATAATATACTTCGGTTTATGCCCAGTGAGAACTTCTGAGTACTGCATAACTAATGGTTTTTTCTTCATTGTTTTGTTGGAACGTGCTTTTTCTGCTTATGCACCTCTCACCCTTCTGTTTACGTTACAATAGGATTGGAGAATTTCTGCAGGTTTCTTTTCTTTTTTAAAGATTTTATTTATTTATTTGACAGAGAGACGCACAGCGAGAGAGGGAACACAAGCAGGGGGAGTGGGAGGGGAAGAAGCAGGCCTCCCGCGGAGCAGGGAGCCCGATGCGGGGCTCGATCCCAGGACTCTGGGATCATAACCTGAGCTGAAGGCAGACCCTCAATGACTGAGCCATCCAGGCGCCCCTGCAGTTTTCTTTTGATGTGTCTTTATACTCAGAAGGGAACCAAAACATTTATCTTGACTTTTTAGAGCTTATTGACATGATTTAGCTGCGTCCTTGGTAATTGCAAATTCAAGTTACCTGGTGGTGTACTTCCACTAACTTAGCATATTGAAGGCTTGGCACATGGTAGCGCTCAACAATCGATGCTGGGCCTCACTTAAGAGCACAGGGGACAGTGTTGGACTGGGGCTTGCCTGTTCATAGTCCATACTCAAAGTTTCATGTCCAGGGCCTCTTGCTGAGGGAAGTGGTACTTGTCAGTTCCTTATTCATAGTTGGCAACATTCAAAACCATTCAATATGTGCCCCTGCCGGCTGCTGATGGAAGTCTTATCCAAGGCCTATCAACCTGTAGCTCAGCAGTGGTTTTCAAAGTGTGGTCTCAAGGTCAAAAGCATCAGGATCACCTGGAGATTTGTCAGAAAGGCAAATTACTGGACTCCCTTGGAGACCTACTGAATCACAGACTCTGGGGGTGGCATGCAGCCATCTGTGTTTTAATAAACCTGACCAGTGATTCCAGAACCAAGTTTGAGAACAGTTGGGCTGGGGCCTGTGAGGCAGCCTAAGCAACTAGCTAAATCAATCAACTTTTCTCTCTCAAGAATTTGTACTGGGGTTGGCTCAGTCAGCATGCGACTTTTGATCTTGTGGTGTTGATTCAAACCCACATTGGGTGTAGAGCTTACTTATAAAAAAAAGTGATATTATACTATTTGTTAACTAACTGGAATTTAAATGAAAAAAAAAAAGAATTTGTACTGGTGATGGAGGGAAAGAGACAAGCAATTGGTAATGGAAGCAGATCTGGGTTCCCCAGATGGAGGGCAGGACAGGGGAGCCAAGAGAATGTAGAACCCTTAAACTCAGAGCAGAAGCTGTGAGTAAAGTAAGTCATGATGTAGAAAAAGATATTCAGAGTGAAGTGGTTGGTTGATAGGAGTTGAGCTGGAGAAACAGAGAGCTGCTGAGTCTCCATATATGATGGGGAGTCAATGAACACAGCTACTGAGGCAATTTGGGGTCCTTTGCGGCTGCTGCGTTGGTGCCTTCCAGTTGGGAGAACCGTACCCCGGGCTCTGCTGTGCCTTCTGTCCAGCTGGGCCCCATGATGCCTGGCTATGTAGTTGAGAGTCATATATTTTTTTTTTTTAAAGTAGGCTCCACATCCAACATGAGGCTTGAACTCATGACTCTGAGATCAAGAGTTGCATGCTCCATTGTCTGAGCCAGCCAGTCATCCCCCCCATTTTTCTTAATTCCACACGTAATGTACAGTAAATCCCCAAGTACCTGAGGTAACTTGAAGTTCCCTCGACACCAAACTACCTAACACACGCAGAGATTCTTGTATACTTTGCATTGTGTTTTAACTTCATGTACAATACAAAGTTAAATCCTTGTCGTTTCTTTAAGTTGATGTACGTCAAGCTGAATCTTGGTTTCTCATGGAAACAAAAGTAATAAAGGGAGGTGTTATCCTTGTTTGGTGCTTGATTTCTTTTCCTTTTTCTTTTCTTTTTTTTAAAATTTAAATTCAAGTTAGTTAACATATAGTGTCTTATTAGTTTCAGGGTAGAGTTTAGCGATCCATCAGTTATATATAACACCCAGTGCTTATTAGGGGCTTGATTTCTTTTTATTTTATTTTTTAAAGATTTTATTTATTTATTTGACAGAGAGAAAGACAACGAGAGAGGGAACACAAGCAGGGGGAGTGGGAGAGGGAGAAGCAGGCTTCCCGCTGAGCAGGGAGCCCGATGTGGGGCTCGATCCCGGGACCCTGGGATCATGACCTGAGCCGAAGGCAGACGCTTAACGACTGAGCCACCCAGGCACCCCAGGGGCTTGATTTCTTTTTAAAGAAGTCATCCCCCAAAACTATATTTGTACAGTATTAAGCTTTCCAAATTGTTTACATTGACCAAGCAGGCCACAATAAAATACTATATAAAATTACACTTCATATGCTATAAATGTACAGAAGCCTAGTCAAAGTTGTTATTGAAGGAGAGCTGAATAAGCCACCCCAAAATGTGCCATGTTGGCATGTAGATTCTTTTTTTTAAAAAAAGATTTATTTATTTATTTATTTATTTGACAGAGAGAGAGGGAACACAAGCAGGGGGAGTGGGAGAGGAAGAAGCAGGCTTCCCGCCGAGCAGGGAGCCCGATGTGGGGCTCGATCCCAGGATCCTGGGATTATGACCTGACCTGAAGGCAGATGCTTAACCAACTGAGCCACCCAGGCGCCCCAGCATATAGATTCTTTTGAGCTGAAAGTGATCAAGACCCAACAGACTCAGGAAAAACTTTTTACGTCTCCCTTATCTGCAGGGAGCTTGTACCAGGAAGAGAGCTATAACCAGAGATAACTTTTTACATCAGAGAGGCTTATCTACATGGCCTGACGTCATCTGACGATGATTTATAAGCCTCAACTGTCTGACTGCCTTTTAGTCTTGCATCATTGTGGGGCTCCAGTATGGATGTAATTAAATTTGTTTTTCTCCTGTGAATCTTTTTTATGTCTATTTAATTATTAGGCCAGCCAAAGAACCTAGAAGAGAAGAAGGGAAATTTTTTCTCCTCAACATTATCTTCGTAATTCTGGTTTTAGTTTTACTAGAAACACCAGAAGATGAACATCATTAATGGTCACAAATTGGGGAAATCTTTAGAGGCCTTTTGAGTAGACATTTGCAGAGACCTAGCACCCCTCAATGTGCCCTAATGAGAAACTAATTCTGGAGCAACTGTTGTTTTTGCTTAATGTTTGTTTTAAATCTTATTGCAAAATTTTTTGAAGTATCGGCTCACGTTGATTTTTTTTGGGGGGGGGGTGACCTTAGAAACAAACACTTTTATTCTTTCTTGAGAAGCTCTTTTATCAGCTATTGAAGCTTCTCCCTCATCCTGGTCTGATGCCAATGTCCGGGAGCAAGAATCCCTGTCCTCTTCAATATCTTTCTAGTTGGACTAAAAATAAAATTGACACAAGACAGGAAGAAATCAAATTTAATGGTGTATGTACAGGGAATCCACACAGACATGGGAATTTCAAAGACAGTCAGGCAAAATGAGGTCTATATGTCATCCTGAACTAAGGAAAAGGGGATAGGGGTCTGGGCCCTTAGAAGGAAGGAATGCAATTCACAGGACAAGAAGAAGAAGAGCAGGTGTTTGGTAATTAGAGGCTTGCCCTGCCAGAGAGATGGGTCACTCAGATGAAATTCATCTCTGTTAATAACCCTTATTCTGGGAATCATTTAGACTCTTCTATGTGGTTAAGGGAGAGGCACAAGTTTGTCTTGAGCCTGTAGGGTCTCAATTGCTTTCAGCTCAGAATAGTCTTCATGCCCGAGTGGCCCATCTTGGGGTGTCCTGCCTTGGTCCCTCCACCAGCCACATCTGTATTCAAAATGCATGAAATGCAGACAGAGACCCTGGTTTGTTTCATCCTGAGGGTCACCCAGCACATAGTTCTATCACAGCACTAGTGAATTTGGCTTGGATGGGAGCTTGAATGCTGAATTTGAATCTGAATCCTCAAAGTTTAAATTCTTCCATTTTTGACAAGCTCTGCAATTTGCTTGATAGCAGTAGATCACAAGGATCACTAGAGTACTCTCCTGTTTTATAAGCTGCTTAAGGACTTAAGTACATTCTATGAATATGATTAGAGACAAAATAAACCTATTAGAATCTGTATGGCCAAATGCATAGTATTCCTTCGAGAGTTTTCCATTTTGTAATATGAAGGTGGAATGCGTGTTCACTTACACAGATAATGTTGGAAATGCTGAGAACATTTTTGAAACCATAGAGATAATTAAGTTGGAGGACTACCTAACCAGGTACTACCCTTCTTTATGGGAGACAATTCAAAGGTGTTTCTGTAAACACCTATTAACTGCTCTAAATATAAAATAAATTATTTCTGTTCTCTCCAGAGAAGGACAGAAAGACCAAGTCTAGAAAGTTGGTATATGAGTTAGGAAAGATGACAAATGTTAGCTATGACAGCATATTCTTCAGATCAAGTTAGTAAAGAGGACGCTACAGAAAAAAAACACAAAACAACCAGACTCAATCAGATATTGGTAGGCCTGTGCCTATAAGGGACCAAGGTAGTTAGGACACTTACTTGAAATAAGGTGCAAGGATGCCATTTCTTCTCTTTCTTTCCTTTTTAAGTGATCTCTACACGCAACATGGGTCTCGAACTTACAACCTCGCTCTACTAACTGAGCCAGCCAGGTGCCCCAAAGGTACCATTTCTATTGAAAATCTAATCACTGAAAGAATGAATGTGGAATTTCTTTACTCAACTTCTAATTTTTTGTCAGGTACACTAGACCCAACATAAAAAAAGGCAGTCTGGGTTTTGGGGTTTACTAATGGCATTTAGGGAAAAAAAATCGATGGTTTGAAAAGCCCAGAAGTAAGTTATGCCAAAAATGATTGTATTTGACAGTTTTATAGATTCCTTTTTTTTTTTTAAGATTTTATTTATTTGACAGAGAGAGACACGGCGAGAGAGGGAACACAAGTAAGGGGAGTGGGAGAGGGAGAGGGAGAAGCAGGCTTCCCGCTGAGCAGGGACCCTGATGCGGGGCTGGATCCCAGGACCCTGGGATCATGATCGGAGCTGAAGGCAGACGCTTAACAACTGAGCCACCCAGGTGCCCCCAGTTTTAGAGATTCCTAATGTGGGGCACCTGGGTGGCTCAGTCAGTTAAGCTGCCGACTCTTGGTCAGCTGGGGTCATGATCTTGGGGTTGTGGGATCGAGCCCCAAGTCAGGCTCCACGCTCAGCATGGAGTCTGCTTGGAATTCTTTCTCTGCCCCTCCCCCTGCTCTTGCACACTCGCACACTCTCTCTTAAAAAAAAAAGATTCCTAACGTTAGGAAGTTTTCATGGAACTGAGACCTGAATGTAGGAGCAGAGTAATCTGAATCTATGGAATTGATGGAGACATTCCTTGATGAGGAGCAGATATTCCCCATGGACCTTGTAAATCTGAAACAGATAAGAGAAAGAAAGAAACCAAATTTACAGCTTTGATGAATAGCAAAATTTGTCAGGGAGAGCTAGATATTAAGTGATTAGTTTGTAAGAAGCAAAGCATAAATCTTTAGCTGTGGAAAGGGAAGAGAGCCAGACAATCATATTTGGGGCACTGGTCTGAACTTGTGCTGGAAAAATAGTTTTTTGTTTTGTTATTTATTATTACTGATGTAGGAAACAAAGACAAAAGAAAAATTTCCTTACTACCTACAGCCCGCTGTCAAGTCCTTGAAACAGGTAGAGTGATATTCCTCTAGGGACTCAGTTGCCTCAATGTTAATTCTTTGCTAAGGGCAAAAGGTGATCTTAGCCCAACTGCCAGGATCCTGTAAGTCTACTTGAACATATAAAAATTCCTTTGGAAACTTCCTTTATCTCTATCCCCCAAGATACATGTTGGCAATCATCCCCCAAGCATATGGCCCACCGATATATATCTGCAGGGTTTCACGACTAAGGTTTTATTAGGCAGTAATAAATTACCTTTTCCTAACAATGGCTAGCCCCCTCAAGATCCTGGAAACCTTGCTTCCAAAATTCCTTAGAGACTTATGCTATCCCTAAACCCCCTCCCAATGTGAAAGTATATAATGGGCCACTCCTCGGGACCCCAGCGCAGCTCCTTCTGCCTATGGATCCTGCCCCTGAGCTTTAATAAAATCACCTTTTTGCACCAAAGGCATCTCAAGAATTCTTCCTTGGCCATAGGCTCAGAACCCCAGCATCTTTCCTACATCATTATTATTATTTAAATCAAGGGGGATAAAACTTGTAGGGCCCCACACTCCCAGGACCTCTGAGGTAAAAGGTGCACTTAATGAAGCAGGATACTTGGGATGTGAAGGAACAGTTGCTTTGCATTATCACTTATTTTGCTGTCCAAGAGCGACAAATAGATTGAAGAGAAATGTCACAGCTGAGATAAGATGGCCAGAGCTGAGAAGGATGACAAACTAATGCACACAAAGGCTCATGAGTCACTAGGACTTTTGTGCCTAGGTGTTCTGAATCTATGGGTTCAGGTTTCTGATTTTTTTTTTTTTTTTGAGTTGCGAAACATTCTGGGTATTACGTATTACCATATATACTCTACCATAGCCTCGAAGAATCCGGCAGGAGGTGCTGTTTGCTGTCTTAGCTTATACCACAGTGCCACCTATAGGAAACTCATGTGAACTACATGCAGAAGTTATTAAAACGTATTGAAGGCCTGTCTACACGATTATTAGAATCACAGGATTTCAGAGGCGATGGGACTTTAAAGGTCATTGGAGCTAAATTTCTACCAAGAGCTTGAATTATTTTTATAAAATATTTGATTAGTGGTTGTCCAACTTCTGCTTAAACTTCCTCAGTGAATGGAAACGCACTTTCACTAAGCAGCTCATTCCTTTTTTTTTTGTTAAAGATTTTATTTATTTATTTGTCAGAAAGAGAGAGAGAGTGAGAGAGAGCGCACAAGCAGAGGAGCGGCAGGCAGAGGAAGAGGGAGAAGCAGGCTCCCCGCTGAGCAGGGGATCCCAGGACCCTGGGATCATGACCTGAGCTGAAGGCAGATGCTTAACCAACTGAGCCACCCAGGCGCCCCTAAACAGCTCATTCTATTCATATTTTCATATACTTCTACTTTTGACTCTGCGCTTCACCACTCCCTTCTGCAGTAGCTGGGCCCCCTAGTTCTAGGCCTTTCCAGGGTTCTTTGAGGTGAATTTGCTTCATTCTCAGTGGTATCCCTGTTTGCATATGCTTCAGTGGTGGGTTCTGCCAATTCAGTTACCACACTTTCCATCTTTCAAATTATCGTCTACATCTCCTGTCCTCTTTTCCTCCTCTCTCCTTCTCTTTGTTCCTGTGGATTTATGCTTTTGTTAGGAAACATTCATCTACTGTAGTGTTGGTCGATTTTGGAAGAGGGGAGAAATAAAAGCAAGAGATGAAATTCTTCATGTTTAGTTTGAAGCACTGGCATGTTTTTCTGATTCTGTTCTTATGCATTAAAGAATATAGGTATAGTGGTTTATGTTTATTTCAATTAGAATTTTCATTGTGAAATCTAGCTCATTATTATGGCATTTGAATCTTCACTCTGCCATTCAATATATTGGCTACCTCACCCAGTCCCCAAGGAAGAGGAAAAGCAAGCTGGCTGTACACTCAGCTATCTACTCAATGAACAGGACAAGGCTGGAGACAGAATCCCATGGCACTAGGGACCGGGGTGACATGAATTCATAATTAGCATCTATCTTCGTGATTATCTGGATCAACTACTCCATCTTGCTCACAAGGTGCGCGTCTCTGTCGAACACCGAGCTAAAATGCTGAAGCACAGTGTTGACTGCTTTCTCTAATTTACCAGTCTGGCAGAGTTAAAAAAAAAAAAAAAAAGGAAAGGAAATTCTATTAATTCATTAAATTACGACTTGTCCTTCCTGACTCCTAGGCATGTTTAAGTGCTTCCCATCCTCTCTGTGTTCAAAGTGATGTTTGATAACCTGTCTGAGAATTGCATTGTTCATCCCTGCCCCATTTCCCAAGATTCTTCAAAGATAATGAATAGCGGCTCCTTTTATCATCATGTTCTTCCTACTGGAAGCAGGCTGGGATATAGTTCGTTGAGGCCAGGAGGTTTGTACTGATGTTGTGAACCCAGGTGCTCTCTTATAGTCCCTCCACCAGTTTGGACTTTTAGGTGTCTCGTCTGAATGCTTGTTCAACTATTTCCTGTCTGATAAATCCTTCTCCTTGTTGGAGATGAAAGATGGAAAACAGGAGACGAAGCATTCCACAAACTACGTATCTGGCCCTATGGTTGATCTGTCCTTGCCTTGTTCTAATTTCTCCTATATAATTTCAAAAAGTCATCCTTAACATTTAAAAGTTTATAGTAGACCCCTTGGGTTTACAAGGAATTGAGAATTATTCAACCCTTCTGATCTTCAGTAAATCGCTTTATATGAGGCTGGTGTGGTGTGGTCTATGCTTTGTAGGGTTCAGACTGAAGCTCTTGGCTTAGCAACTCATGATTTAACTCAGATTCAGAAAAAAAGAAAAATGTTTCAAAATTCTTTATAACTTCATTAAGTTATCTGCCTTTCCTACACATGGGATAGAACCTGAAATGATTTGGCTACACAGGGTGTTGAATTTCTTCAGTGTGCCTCTCTAGATTCATTCTCTGCCTTTCCCCCTACCATTCTCCAACCTGCCCGGCTGTCTTGCATGGATTACATCAAATCTCTGGCTTTCTGCAGAGATGAAAGGGAAGGAAAGAGGAATATGAGGTCAGGGCCTTTACTTCCCTGATTCCTTCCTGTGAGGTTGCCATGGGCCACTGTGTCCCTCAGCAGAAGGTTGCTGCTCTTGTCTAGATGGCCCACTCCCTACCCTCCCTCTCTTGTTCGAAGTTATGGCAAGCTCGCCTTCTCTTTTTCCTTTTGGGGATGGTGACAGTCCCACTACCATGACCTCTCATGGGTCCCTTATACCCACTCACCCCTTTGGAACTAATTCCTCTGTTGGTAAAACCTCTTCAAAGTTTCCTGGTTTGAGTATATCATCCGTTTCTCTTTTGGGGGACAGGAGGACCTTGACTGATAACAGAAAGTTTAAAACAAGTCTGAGGGAAGATGCTTCCACTGTGTCAAGTTCTATTGGACCTTATATTGTAATATTCTTAGGCACTCTAGGAACTGGCCATTTGTAGAAGTTTCAGTGCATCAGAGTCAAAGATAGAAATATTTTAGAAATTATTTATTTATTTTTAGAGAGGGAGGGAGAGAGAGAATCTTAAGCAGACTCCTATGCCCAGCACGGAGCCCGACACGGGGCTTGATTTCAAGACCCTGAGACCATGACCTGAGCTGAAATCGAGAGTCAAACACTTAACTGACTGAACCACCCAGGTGCCCCAGGAATTTTTTAGATCAGAAAATCAAGTGGCTTTTTTTTTCTTATAAGAATACCCATATAACTTGAATTTTATAATACAGAATGGATTACCAATATTTTGGTTTCCAATCTGCTAGGTGAAAAATTAAAAAATCAGCTCAGATATATCAAATAAATTACTGGTTTCCAGAATGTATAAGAAACTCCTACAGATCAATATGAAACAGATAGAATTATAGAAAAATTATCTAGGTTACAGATTGGAAATGCATATGAAAAGATGCTCAACCTCACTAGTAATCGGGAAAACGCAAACTAAAACAAGAAAGCACTTCACATGCATTAGAATGTCAAATGTAAAAAAAAGTCAAATAATGTCCTCTGGGAAGTGGGTTTGAGTGTAAGTTGGTACAACCACTTTAGAAATAATTTAACACTATTTTGTAAAGTTTAAGGGAGGCATACTATGAAAACAACAGTTCTATTTGTACATACACATTAGTTGAAAGAAATTTTTGCATATTTATACCAGGAGACATGTATAAGGATGTATATTGCAGTATTTTTGCAAAATAGTAAAAGTGGAAATAAGGTGCTGTGAGGTAATAGAAAACATATATTGGTCTCTGCCCCTGGTTCCTGGACCAGAGCTCCTAAAACCCTCATAATTTCCTAAATGGTAAGAGTGTTAGCAGCATCTCTTATTCTAGTATTTGTCTTTGATCCCAGTTCCTGAAACAGGGTACTAAATCCCTTGGAATTTTCTGGGTGACAGGACTGTCTTTTGTTCTAACAAGGCTCCTGGATGGATCCTGGATGAGAGCTGGTCACTGGAAAGACCAACCCAAGATCAGAAGCTTGGAATTTTCAGCCATATCTCCTACCCCTGAGGTGGAAAAGGGACTAGAAAATGGAGTTAATAATTGATCATGTTTGTGGGACTGAGCCCACGGATGAACCGTGGGATCTGATGCAATTTTCAGGTAGGTAGTGTCATAATTAAGTTAAATTATAGGACACCCTTGGGTTCTGGTCCTTCTGAATGTTCTCTCTCAGCCCCATACCCCCATCAGGGTTTGCCTATTCTTCTCCAGCACAAAGCCCCCCATCAGGAGCTTTCTCCTTATTAGGCAACCCCCAAAGAGAGTACACAGCAAATTCTTCTTTTTAAAAAATTATCATTTTTGAAATACAGTTGACATACAATGTTATATTAGTTCCAGGTGTAAAACAGTGATTCGACAATTCTATATATTACATAATGTTCATCATAATAAGTGTAGTCCCCGTCTCTCACCACAGAAAGTTATTTTCATCCCCGTGACTTTTTCATACCTGGAATTTTTTTTATTTTTATTATTATTTTCATTATTTATTTATTTATTTATTTATTTAAAAGGTTTTATTTATTTATTTGACAGAAAGACAGCGAGAGAGGGAACACAAGCAGGCCTCCTGCCGAGCAGGGAGCCCAATGTGGGGCTCGATCCCAGGACCCTGAGATCATGACCTGAGCTGAAATCAGATGCTTAACCAACTGAGCCACCCAGGAACCCCCATACCTGGAAGTTTGTACCTCTTAATCCCCTTCACCAATTTTGCTCATCCCGCCAACAGCTTGTTCCCTGTGTTTGTGAGTCTTTCTGGTTTGTTGGTTTTGTTTTTTAGATTCCACAAATAAATGCAATCATATGGTTTTTGTCTTTCTCACAGCAAATTCTTATACTGAATTCACTCTCTTTTTCTTTCTTTTCTCTTTTCTATCCTCTTTCTAGTTGCCCCATAATCTACCAAAATTTTTACCAAACCCTGATGTCCTGTGACTTATACTTAATGAATATTTCCTCCCATCTCTCAAAGAGAAAGCGCAATTCTGTAATTCACATTTGAAATCTCACCTTCCTTTGCTTCTGCTGCCTTAAGGCCCCCCATTCCCTCAGCCCTCTCCCAGCCTGTCATTTTTGGGGACATGTCCCCACCGTACACTCTGCATTTCCAGATAGAGTCTGTGATTTGTTAAAAACTCTTAGATTTGACTGGCTGCTTTGGTTCTTTTTTATATATATATTTTTAAAGATTTTATTTATTTTATTTCGGAGAGAGAGAGTGAGAGAGAGAAAGCACGAGGCGGGGGGAAGTGGGAGAGGGAGAAGCAGACTCTCCGTTGAGCAGGGAGCCCGATGTGGGACCCAATCCCAGGACCCTGGGATCATGACCTGAGCCGAAGGCAGATGCTTAACAACTGAGCCACCCAGGTGTCCCTGGCTGCTTTGGTTCTAAAGTTGGGAGGCCAACACGGTTTATTCAAGAATAAAAGTTTCTTTGAAGTCAGGGACACAAAGAATCTTTGCAACATGCTTTTCAAAGCATCTGTGTGTATACTCCTGAGCTCATGGAAATGAGGAAGGAAAAGAGATAGACTTCCACCAGCTGAGATGGTCTTAAGAGTTCTGCTCCTTATCACATCAGCACACTCTCTCTTAGCTGGCCTTTTCTGAAAAAGGATTTCACAACATTTGCCACCTTATAACTCAAAAAGCGTGTTATTTCCTGTCAGTTTAACTTCTCCAAACTTTTGCTTAACAATAGCCAGAAATTCTCAGAAACAGGAGGATAGTGCAACCCTGCTCTTCCTCATCACCATCTGTTATCTCCCTGGAGTTCCTGAAACAATACAAATGGTGAGCTCTTAGCAGAGGCCAGAAGTGGGGACAAGGCACAGCCTTCCCTACATGGCCCTGCCGAACAGGGTCCCTCCATTTCTTTGTCCTGCCAGCACTCATGAGTCTATTATTTGATACTATTAGTGTATTTCTCTTTGTGACTGACATTTCCTAAATTTTTTCCAACAGGATGTCTTCTGTACCCAGTGGCTGCTAAAAAAAAGAAAAAAAATTTGCCCGGCTGTGACAACTGCTGGGTGGACCAGGCCAAGGAAAGAGAGGTGGTGTCCTTGGAAGAAGGCAGACCTTTCCCACCTCCAGGTTGGACTGGATTTCTTTTTTTTTTTTTTTTTTAAGGAAATCTTTTTTTTTTTTTTTTTAAGATTTTATTTATTTGACAGAGAGAGACACAGTGAGAGAGGGAACACAAGCAGGGGGAGTGGGAGAGGGAGAAGCAGGCTCCCTGCTGAGCAGGGAGCCCCATGTGGGGCTCGATCCCAGGACCCTGGGATCATGACCTGAGCCGAAGGCAGACGCTTAACGACTGAGCCACCCAGGCGCCCCTGGACTGGATTTCTAAGAGCAAACAGATACCTTATTTTCTCTTTTGGATTTGGTAGTCATCTCTTGAGATAAGCAAGAAGAGATCCTTCCTAGCTTGCCAACTTGGTGATTCTGCCTGAATTCTTGTAAATGACAGCTTTGTTTATTAATGTAATTGTGCATTTGAGAGTGAAAAGCCTCATTTTGTCCAACTTTCTGATTTTGCAGATGAGGAAAGCAGCCCAGAGACGTTAAAAGATATCCCCAATAATAGTAGTATTATTTAAATTACATAGCTCATATCCCCTGCATTGTACAGAAGAGGAAAGGGACGATCAGAGTGATGAGATTGACTGGCTCAGGACAGCACAGAGTCAGTAACAGAGGCTGGACTTGAGGCCAGGTCCCCTGATTTCCACTATGATGCTCTTTGACAGCCACCATAGCCTCTGGGCACGGGAGGGGACTTCGGAAATAGAGAGGTCTGCTGCCCAGAGCCCCACTTTACTTTTTTGTCTATACTTGGTGATTCATAACAGTACTAGAAGTGCACATGCAATTAAAAAATTCAATTATATTTATTTGCTCTTCATTAGTGAAGCACATAGTATGCAATTCACAGGGCACAAAGGAGCAGACAGTGAAAAAAATCTCCCTCATGCGCCTGTCTCCCATCTGGTTTCCCTCCCCAACTTCTTGGCTTTCCTTTCAGATATGTGTAATGCTTAGATAAGCAAATACATACAAATGCATTTATGCATTTTTTTTAAAGATTTTATTTATTTATTTGACAGAGAGAGACATAGCGAGAGAGGGAACACAAGCAGGGGGAGGGGGAGAGGGAGAAGCAGACTCCCCGCTGAGCAGGGAGCCTGATGTGGGACTCGATCCCGGGACTCCAGGATCATGACCTGAGCCGAAGGCAGTCGCTTAACCGACTGAGCCACCCAGGCGCCCCATTTATGCATTTTTAATAAAAAAATGGAAGCATACTGTACTCTGTTCTCCACCTTGCATTTTAAAACATTTGATATGTTTTGGGTATCACCCTTATCAGTGCAGATAGAGCGGCCTCCTTTTTACCGGCTACAAGTATTCTACCGAAAGGAGGTACTAGAATTTGCTTATATCCAGTCCACTCTTGATGGACATCAAGGTGGTTTCCATTCTTAGGCTGTTGTTATGAAGAATATACTATACATGTTTTTGTATACATTTGCTATAATACCTAGCAGAGGTTGGCAATCTACAGCCTGTGGGCCAATTTCAAGCTGCCATTTGTTTTTGTAAATAAGGTTTTATCGCGTGGCAGCCACGCCTGTTTGTTTACATATTGTCTGTGGTTGCTTTCATGCTACAACAGCAGAGGTGAGTAGTTGCAACAGAAATACGTGGCCTGAAAAGAAAATGGGACACCTGGCTGGTTCAGCAGGTTAAGCGTCTGCCTTCGGCTCAGGTTGTGATCCCGGGGTCCTGGGATCGAGTCCCGCATTGGGCTCCCTGCTCAGTGGGAAGCCCGCTTCTCCCTCTCCCACTCCTCCTGCTTGTGTTTCCTCTCTCGCTGTCTCTCTATCTGTCAGATAAATAAATAAAATTAAAAAAAAAACTTATAAAGAAAAGGTTTGTTGGACTCCGATCTATAGGACAAATTCCTATCAGTGAAATTGCTGGGTTAGGAGTTTCGCATTTCGCACTTGACAGTTAGTGGCCCCATTCTCTTCATAGAGGTTGGACTTGTTCATTCTCCCACTGGCAGCGTGTTTTTCCATGTTCACACCAATGTAGTTCATTGGACATTTTCACCTTTGCCCGTCTGATAGGTAGAAAAAAAATATTTCTCTGGATCTGTTTTGCCTTTGTCTGACTTGGAGTGAAATCAGGCATTTTTTCTGGTTGGAGAAGGGTGATGCCTGCGAGGGAGAGAGAAACAAATGCGAAGGAAATTATCGGTCTCCATTGTTTGCTGTAACTGAACTCACTTCACGAAACAAACCCAGCAGAGACCCTACCGCCGCGGCAGCGCGGGGGGTCTCCAGACCCCGCCGCCAGTCTCCTCCCTCCTACCCAGAAAATGGATTCTGAGCAGCACCTGCTTCCTCGGGCTGCTCCGCTCTGGGTTTAATCACCGCGCACGCTGTGAGCAGCTGCTAGGTGGGAAAAGTGAGTTCTGGTTTCAATCTTGGCAAAGTGGAACTGAGACCATGGGAAATTCCTGCACCCGGGGAGGCTCTTCAGAAGGTGCGGTTCAGCCTCAAAGAAATGCCAAGACAAGCGCTACCCGGGGTGGGAGTGGGGAAGCAAATCCACCCCCTCCTTTTTTTTTTTTTTTAAAGTAGGCTCCGTGCCCAACGTGGGCCTTGAACTCACGATCCTGAGATTATGAGTCATGTTACTCCACTGCCTGAGCCAGCCAGGCGCCCAGATCCACCTTTCGATTGGGGATGCAGAGAGGGAAGTGCTTCTTGCCCTCTTGTGGGTTTAGACTGTGCTGTTGGGAATGGGGGTTTGCTGTTGGGAGTCATGTGTGAGACACAGCAAGGGGCTCCGGGGTCCCTACCAGACTCAAGAGGCGTCTGCTCCTCTCGCTGGACAGGAGGAAGGCAGTGAGGCCCAGCGTTCCAGGGTCCAAGTTCGTTTGGACATTTGTTCATTAGGCGAGCATTTGCAGTTCCTACTTTTTCTGCTGTTTAGCTTGGAGAAAGGTCCTTGATCGGGTGCTAAGGTGTTCTGGTTGTGGGGACTGACAGATGCCAGGGCGGGGGGCCAGCTGAGTCTTTACAGCTTGTCAAATTTGGAGATAAGTTGCTTTGAGAATAAAGCTTTATTCCAAAAAGATAGCAAAGGACTAAAGTTTTATAGGTGGTGAAGCTGAAGAAAAGGCTCCTCAGCAACTAACTAGATCCTTAAAATATGGCAAGGCCGTCATCACATTTCAATGTGTAAAAATTAGATGCTTAAGTTCCCGGAGAGGAACTTTTGGAAATGACTGTGCTGGAAATGTGCTAAATCAATGATGGTAAATCTATTTAATGGAAGAGTATGTGGCTGTTAAAAGAATGCGCAGATCCGTATGTACAGATATGGAATCTTTTCCAAGAAATCAATAAATGGAAACGTCAAGGTAAGGGGCGGTAACTAAGTGTCTGGCATCAGGTTTTCTAGAAGCAAAGAGTGAGACAGGGATTCTTGTGCTTTGAGGAGGGGTTGCTCCCAGGAGAAGGGGAGCTGGGGAGTGGGGCAGGGCAAGGGAAAAAAGCTAAGCAAGGCCTCCGTGCACGTCAGCTTTCGCCTGATCCCGCGGGAGCACAGGGGCCCGAATTGTACCACAGGGTTGTCCAAGGTCTTACCCCGTGTTGGCTGCAGTGCGTCCCGGGCTGGAGGGTGGGTGGAGGATTCTCTGCGGAAGAGGGCAAGTGTGAACCACAGGTAGCCCTCGCTCATGGCAGCCAGGCGATGGGTGCGCTGGCTCTCCAGGACATCTGAGTAGAGCTCCAGCAGTACCTGCTGTGGAAGAGGTGCTGCCGTTTGTGGGACAGGGTAGAAATGCATATAAATAGGCTTGCGCATATGGGGACTAAGAGCGGAGGCTCTTATCCTGGACCCCATGGAACCCTAAGTGCTTCAGAGATAGAACCATATTTCAATATAATTGGTTTCTTTTTAATCCTCTGTATTTTATTTTACGTATTTTCAGACATTATCCCTAGGCTCCATCAGACAGCTAATGAGCGCGTGGTGCACGCCCAAGGATAAAGAGATGCAAGAAGGCAGTAACAGTGCTCATTTTTGCTGGGTGAGGCCGAGGTGGATACTTAGGGGGCGGGGCTCAGGAGTGGGAGGGAGACTTCTCATTCTTTGTATACGCTTTTGTACTATTGGAATTTTCGCTCTGTGCATTAATTATATTATATTTTATTTTATTTTTTATTTATTTTTTTAAAAGATTTTATTTATTTATTTTGAGAGACAGAATGAGATAGAGAGAGAGAGCATGAGAGGGGGGAGGGTCAGAGGGCGAAGCAGGCTCCCCGCCGGGCAGGGAGCCCGATGCGGGACTCGATCCCGGGACTCCAGGACCATGACCTGAGCCGAAGGCAGCGGCTTAACCAACTGAGCCACCCAGGCGCTCCCATTAATTATATTTTAAAAAGATAAGAGAAAAAAGAAAGAAAATGTATTTTAAAAAGTTACCTACTTCTCCGAAGAACTAGGAGGAAAGAAGGAGGAAGAGCAGATACGAGGGAAAGTATCCCTCAAACGAACCTGATTGTTCCTGGGTTTTCTTTTCACTCTCATTGCCTGGGGTGCCTTTTCTGTTTTATACCACTTCTCCGATTGCTTGCTTTCCTCTTCAAAAAGTCCAAATCTGTCTCTCTAATGCTTGTATGCAATTTTGAAGCTGTTTTTGCACACTTGGATGGAACCTACATAATTATCTTTTACTAATTTTTGCCCAACTCCTAATCAAATGATAACTAAAGTGTGACGTCATTTCTTAGCATATATACCTATACTTGCCAAACAAACCACTTTAGCCTGCACGATTTTTGTGGGTCAAAAGCATGCCTTTAAATGGAGAGCGTATTTCCGTGATGAGAATAAATCTGGGGGAGGGATTGTTTTATGCTCAAGATGGAGGTTTTTAATCAGACCACATTTGAGGACATTAGATGTCTCCTTTATTCACAATATACTTCCAAAGAGTCAAGATTTACTAAATTCCACCTGTCAGTATTTTAAAATGAATGTGCACTCTCCACCATTTTTGTTGCCAAGGGAGTTCACATCTGCCCTGGAAAATCTTCCCATGGAGCGATGTCAGCAGAGATAAATGAATGAGAGTACATGCGGTTCTATAATAATAGTGCAATTTGGCTAAGGGGTGACATCATCTTTTCACTGTTGTATCTGCCAGTCTAAGTAGCAATAAGTCCAGCTGAGCTAGAGAATGAATTACAGGGAGAGTACACGGGCAAGGCGGGATGAAACATAAAAAATGGAATGGAAAATTAAATTTAAAAAGAAGGTAGCTTTGAATAGATCCAGCCCACAATATATTTTTTCTTATGTATGGTTCTGATTTAATTACCACGTCAAAATTTGCCATCATTTCGGATTATGTGGAAAGATGCAAAGCTTCTTTCCTAATGGCTGTTTTGCTATATATACACATGGGTACCACCGGAGTATAAATAGGGACGTTGGAATTGATTTTAGTCTTTAAAGGGCACATTTAAATGCTGGCAGATAAAATGCCTTTATCAGTTCAATCCACTCACTGTGATCCCACATGCCTCACTGGTAACACTTGAAGGAGGGTTTGCTGGGTTTTATTTGGATATTGAGAGAAGAATATCACCATCCTACATGCTGATGAACCCCGGACATGGTTTGTTTCTGGGGAGGAGCAGGATATGACTCTCTATTGGTTCTTGGAGGGCTGGATCAGTATTTACTCATTGCCTTTTTTTTTCTTTTTAGGTAACAGCTTTATTGAGATAGAATTCACATACCGAAATATTGGTCCTGTTTGCTAATTTTTTATATTCCTGTCCTCTAATGTCCACTGGCGTTGGATGATGAATTTCTGCAAAGGCATTGATAGAGGCTATGAGGAATAAACCCTGCAGATGGATCAAATAAAAACATCAGGTTTCCAGGCTGGATAAAGGAGTCATGAAAAGGAGGGAGAAGCAGAAATGAAGGACAAAGAGACTTTTAGAAGTAAAATGAGCAGTTGGTTATTGAAAAGAAAATCTTCTGCTGTTTGAATAAAGACTGAAGAGCTTTCATCGTTGGCTCCCCACATGGTTGTGTCTTTTTTGAGCAGCAAGTCGCAAGAAGAAGAAGGAACTTAGAGTTGAACTAATTAGTAGTAATGAAAATGTAGCAAACATCAACAACGAATTTCCTAGGCAATTTCATTTCCAAAGCACATTCGCATGTATCACAGGTAAAATGTTTTCCACAAACACCATTTTTAACATAGGATTTTATTTGCAGAAGCTATTTTTTGTGGCCTAAGGAAGAAATGGCTCATTGAAACAGAACTTTGCTGATTTGGTTTCAAAGAATTCTAGGATATGAAGAATTCTGTGGAACACAGGGGTTCAGAAGTCCCTGAGCACAGAACAGGCATGTCTGGTAATGAAAATGTTCTTTTGGTCTAGCATTATGTTTATGCTTTAAAAGCATGATTATGCTAGGAATAGGCAGAAGCAGAAAAGAGGAAGTAAGTAGGAAAATACCTGATATTTGAATAGGCTTTATACTTTCCAAAATACTCAGACCCCACCAAAGCCTGGTAGCAGTATTATCCTCATTTTACTGATGAGAAACATGCTTCTAAGAAAGTTGTTTTACAAGTGACAGAAAATTCAACTCAAACTGGCCTAAGCAATAAAAGGTATGTGTCTTTCCGTGTGTGTGTGTGTGTGTGTGTGTGTGTGTGTGTTTGGCTCACAGAATTGAAAAGCCCAGAGCAGGAACCAGCTTTCAGTGGTTCAGTGATACCATCAGGGGCCAATTTCTCTAGACGGCTCCCAGTTCTGTTTTCCTAAAATATAGTTTTCTTCTAAGACAGGCTTTCCTCCTGAGGTGGCAAGATGGTTGTTAATAGCTCTAAATCAAGTTGGGAAAAAAAAAGAAGAAGAAAAAGAGTACCTTTTTCTCACAGTCCCAGCAAAAGTCTAGTGATTGTGTCTCATTGGCTGTGATTGGGTCACATGTTCATCCATGAACCTATCACTGTCGCCCAGAAGGATGCTCTCCTCTGATTTACCAGACTGTAGATAATAACTCCCAGCCTGAATGTATGGAGAGGGGGCCGGATGGCTTTCCACAGGTGAAGAGAGGCACTCACCCAAGTTTTATTGAGCTATAATTGATAGATAACATTGTATAAGTTAAAATTACCTAATTTTGTATCTCTAGTGTAGGTTGAATGTTAATCCAATATTGATATGATATATATATATATGTATATATATATATTAGCAACTGGATTCTAAACTTTTTGAGGGTAAGGGTTATATTTTGATAGTTTTTGGGTCTTTGTGCACAGTGTTTAGCATGCTCATTTTCCTTTAATCAAAATTCAAGAGATACTTAATTGAGTTATTGAAATAGTTTTGCTGGTGAGATTATTAAATTAACTTGCACATTGCTCTGGAGCAGCTGCATACTGATTCCTTATCCATTATGGTGAAGGAGGGGAAGGGAGGATGGAGAATCCATTTTTATAAAGCTTTCCAGGTGATTCTCTTCAGAGCATTTAAAAAATTGGCCTCAAGATTTCAGCATATAAATATCAGAAAGCCGGTTGACTGACATATAACTCTTCAGTGTATCACAAACAGCCAAGGAAGTGATGTTGAAGTCAACACCCATTAGAAATCTCTTGTAAGAGAAGACATACAACTGTAAGAACTCAAAAAGAACAAAATCAACAAGAATTAAAATGGAAGAGGAAGACTGGTTAAATTGTGATGTTTTGGTTGCCTATTGCTACATAACAAATTGCTCCAAAACAGAATGGCTTAAAACAACAGTCATTTATTATTTCTCATTACACGGTGGCCTGGGCTAAGCTGGCTGGTTTCTCAGCTCCATTTGGTGTAACTGCAGTCACTCACAGAGCTGCATTCAGCTGGGAGCTCAACTGGGGCTGGAACGCCTGAGAAGGCCTCTTACGGTTGAAAGTTTCTCTCCTTGTGACGTCTCATCGACCAGTAGTCTGGCCATCACTCCTTTGCAGGATGATGGCTGCCTTCCAAGAGAAGCAGAAGCTGTCAGTTCTCTTAAGTGAGCTCAGAAGTGTCAGAACATCAGTGTGGCTACCTCTATTGGATAAGCCAAGGGATAGGGCCAGTCCAGATTCTAGAGCGAAGGAAGGAAAGTAGACTCTACCTCTCAGTGTCAGGAGTGTGCAGAGGGAAGGGAAGAATTGCTGGAGGCCATATTTGGGTACTTTCTACCATACTTACTTATAGTTATATCTGACACACAGTAAGAAGTGGCGAGCCCTTTGGGTCTTCTAAATTTAAGCCTAAAAACAACTACAGGATCCATGCAATGGAATACCATTCAGAAATAAAGAGGAATGAAATACTGATACGTGCTACACCACGGATCTACTCAAAAACATTATGCCAAGTAGAAGAAGCCAGACACAAAAGCCCACGTATTGTATGATTCCATTTGTATGACATATCCAGAAAAGGCACCTCTAAGGAGACGAAAAGTAGGTTAGTGGGATCCTGGAGGTAGGAATGGGGATTAATTGCTAAATGGGCATGAGAAATCCTACTGGGGTGATAAAAATGCCCTGAAACTAGATTATGGTGATGGCTACATAATTCAGGAAATTTATTGAAAATAACTGCATTGTACACTTAGGAGGAGTGAATCTCGTGATCTATAAATTATAAGTCAATGAAATTGTTAAGAAAATGCAGAAGGGTGGTCTTTAATTCAAGCAACATGTTCCTGGAGGCTTTGCATAATTAAGATGTTGACAGTTGAAGGGTAGTGGAGGGGATGTATTCACAAAGTGTAAGATCCCACACCTATTTTGGCTATTTTTGCTTGAAGTGCTTTTGTTTTCTTTTTTTTTTTTTTAAAGATTTTATTTATTCATTTGAGAGAGAATGAGATAGAGAGAGCATGAGAGGGGGGAGGGTCAGAGGGAGAAGCAGACTCCCTGCCGAGCAGGGAGCCTGATGCGGGACTCCATCCCCGGACTCCAGGATCATGACCTGAGCCGAAGGCAGTCCCCTAACCAACTGAGCCACCCAGGCGCCCCCAGTGCTTTTGTTTTCTTAGCCTTACATCTTTCACATAATACTCTCTCCTAATTTAACAATAAGGTATGTTGAGGTTGGTATCTGGACTTCTTCCCTAGTTTTTTGGACTGGAAGTTAGTCTAGTTTCAGTGACTGATTTTCCAGTGAGTTTTTCAGTCCTAGGGCCATCACTTAAGTAAACACCTGTGTGGCACCGTTAAAGACTATTCAAAAGATTTTAATTCTTTTTTAAAAAAGATTTATTTATTTATTTTGAGAGAGAGAGAGAAAGAAAGCACGCAAGCAGGAGGAGGGACAGAGGGAGATGGAGAGAGAGAAATCTCTAGTAGACTCCCCACTGAGTGCGGAGCCCAACTTGGGGCTCCATCTCAGGACCCTGAAATCAAGACCTGAGCCAAAATCAAGAGTTGGACCCTTAACCAACCAAGCCTCCCAGGTGCCCCAAAAGATTTTAATTCTTTTTTTTTTAATTTATTTTTTGACAGACAGCGAGAGAGGGAACACAAGCAGGGGGAGTGGGAGAGGGAGAAGCAGGCCTCCCGCTGAGCAGGGAGCCTGATGCGGGGCTCGATCCCAGGACCCTGGGATCATGAACCTGAGCTGAAGGCAGACGCTTAATGACTGAGCCACCCAGGTGCCCCCGAAAGATTCTAATTCTTAACAACTGTCACATTTAAAGTGAGAGCACAACGGCTACTGAAATCACTGGTGGATGTTTGGATGTACATGAGTGATAGTTTCTGCTGATCAAAGATTGCAGGTGTTTCTGTTAACCAGTTCAAGTGACACCTTCCTATGACATTAACCAATACATAGTTTACAAGTCACTCAGCCTGCCCATCTTGAAATTTTGCAAGCTTTGACAAATTTTTACATTTAAGGAGAGTTCATATTGTTTAAAATTTTGCTCACAAAGTGAGACTTTATTATTATCTGTGTGTTGCACTATTTGAAATCATTCAAATGCACATGAGATTCAAATACACTAGGTTATAGGGTTGGTGATGGTGAGAACTTGCCAGCCGTGCCTTCCCCTCCCCACCGCGTTTTCCCCTCCCCACCGTGTTATTGTGATGGGAAAACCTCAACATTCAGCATGTACATTCCAGATGGCTCGAGAGCCCTTAGTATTTGCTTCTATTCAGTTTGTAAGGAGTTTGTGTTCCATGAATTTGCATTAAGTTTCAGGTTAGATTCAATAATCCTAAATGCCAAATGAAATTCTGTCTGATCCATTCAGCCTCTGAATCTTGTTGGAAACTCCAAAATTGGCTCGGGTTTTCTTCAAGGATTTATGAATCTGGGCTGAATTTGAGGTTCAAAAAGGACTCAGCCAGAGTTGCTTTAGTCTGGAATTTCAAAAGAAGTGTTTTGTACATTTCTTTCAATACACATCAAAAAAGTTGTCAACGTCTGCTGGATTTATGTCCTACTCTTCCTAAATACTGGACTACCCATTCTAGGTTTTCATTTCTTCATCAGTGTTATGGGTTGAATTGTGTCACCACCCCCCTCCACTCATATGTTGAAGTTCTGACCCCCACGACCTCAGAATGTGACCTTGTTTGGAGATAGGATTTTACAGAGGTAATCAAGTTAAATGAGTTCTTTAGGGTGGGTCCCACCCCAGTATGACTGGTGTTTTTATGAAAGGGGGAATTTGGGTACAGAGATATGCACATAGGGAGAACATATATGAACATCAAGGCAGAGATAAGGTGGATGTGTCTATAAGCCAAGGAATGCCAAAGATTGCCTGCAAACTACCAGAAGCCAGGGGAGAGGACTGGAACAGATTTTTCCTCACGGTTAGAACCAACCCTGCTGACACCTAGACCTAGGACTTCTAGCCTCCAGAACTGTGTGATGATAAACTTCTGTTGTCTAAGTCACTCAGTATGTAGTACTTGGTTATAACAGCCCTAGCAAACTAATAACATTGGTAAAATAAGAAGGTAGAGAAATGGCATTTGTTTTGGGCCTTGGTCAAATCCTTTCAGTGCACTATGTCAGTTGATTTTCAACAGAAAACCCAGAAAGGTAGGCATCCACTTCATCGTCCCCACGAGGAAATGAAGGCTAAGCAGCTTGGCCAAGATCACATAGCTCATTTCCTTAGCTGATGCTGGGACACAGATGGCCTCGTTCCTAGTTCAGTCCTCTGGTGCTTGTTAGGGGCAGAGTTTGGGAATTAAAGGCAGGATTAACAGAGATGATCTGCATCTACAACATTAGGAGTTGGATGAGATAATAGCATATGTTACTCTCTATGTGTCAAGCACTGTCTAAGGCCTTACCAAATTAACTCACTCATTTACTTCTCATAACAACCCTATGAAATAAGTGTTATTATTCCCATTTCGTAGGAAAGAAAAGTGAGACACAGAGATTATGTAATGAAGGAAATGTTGCCATTCATGTGAGTGAGCTCCTAGGAGGGGAGTGGAAATTGGCCTAATTTCTTTCTCTGATGATTTTATTTTATTTTTATCTGTATATCATATCTCAAGCATGTATCTATCATATATCATTTACACATCATGTATCAATTGTGAAAAAAAATTCAAGAGACTTTACCAAAATACCAGGTCAATTATTTTAATATTTCCAGAGTGCCTTCTAGACGTTTTTCCATTTGCATGAAGAATCTTTACACAGGGTACTCATAACATATATAAAAATTGGTATTCTGCTTTCTTTCCATTTAATATCATACTAGAAGCCTTTCCTTGTTTTAATGCAGTACATATCTGCTGTGATCATTTTAATTTTATTTTTTAAGTTTTTATTTATTTACTAATCTCCACCCCCAACATGGGGTTCAAACCCTGAGATTTAGAGTCAAATGCTCTTCCAACTGAGCCAGTCAGGTGCCTTTGCTGTGATCTTTTTTTTTTTAATTTTAAAGATTTTATTTATTTATTTATTTACTAGAGAGAGAGAAGAGAGAGTGAGAGAGTGTGAGTGTGAGCACAGGTGGGGGAAGGGGAGGGGGGAACAGAGTCAGAGGGAGAAGCAGACTCCCTGCTGAGCGTGGAGCCTGATGCGGGGCTTCATCCCAGGACCCCAAGATCATTACCTGAGCCAAAGGCTGACACTTAACTGACTGAACTACCCAGGCGCCCCAGGGCCATGAACTTTTTAACGAATACTTCAGAAATCCTCTGTTAAGCTATGGAGGTTCTTCTTTTTGGAAGAATTGAAGAATAACCCGACTAAAGTTGAGGAAAAGGTCAACATGCGATTTGACCAGGTTACCTGCAATTTTATGTTTCTGTGCTTTGGTGCTTAATTAGCAAAAACTACTGATGTTTGTTGAAAGCTGTTCCAGTTGCTATTGCTGCATAATTGATCATCCCAAACCTGCTGCAAAGCAGCGGCCATTTTATTACGTTCAGGGACCTGTGGGTCCAGAATTCAGAACGCATATGATTAGCACGATGGGCCAGCTTATTCTGCACCATGATGTCTGGGGCCTCAGCTGGGAATGCTGGGAGAATAGGGGCCAATTTGATGATGGTCTGAAATCATCCAAAGGTTTTTTCACTCGTGTGTCTATAGGGTGATGTTCACTATTAGCCGAGGCCTCGGCTGGAAACTTGGCTGGAATATCTAGAGCTTTCTTCTTTGTACTTGGATCTTCCCCTAGCATGGCATGTGGGTTCCAAAAGCAAGCATTCCAACAGAGCCAGGCAGAAGCTGTGAACTTCCTATGAACTTGTTTCGGAAGTACATAGTGTCGCTTCCACTGTTAGTCATAAACCCTCCTGATGTTCAAGGAGGGAACCTTGATTCCCTTATCTTGATGTGAGGAAAGTTAAAATCACATCGAGGACACGTAGGATGGGAGTTATTGTTGCGGCTAGTTTTGAAAAATGAAACCTGCAACAAAATCCTTGAAGTAAAACTCTCTATTTGTGATTTGTGTTTGCTTTTACGGCTCTTGTGAATAAATATACTTAAAAAACAACAGTGCCTCTCTTTTCTTTAATCTAGATTTACAAAATGTGGTTTATTTGATATATTTTACCCCTAATGGATAGCTGCTGAAAGAATGAACTAATCCTGGTTTCCCTACCAACTTCTATGACCTTGGACAAGTGACCTGTCTCTTTCCCTCTGTTTTAAAATTCCAGTATAGTTAACATACAGTATTATATTAGTTTCAGGTGTACAATGTAGTGATTCCGTCCTTCTATGTAGTTCTTAGTGCTCATCAAGTTAAGTCTACACTTAATCCCCTTCACCTATTTCACCCATCCCCCCACCCACCTCCCCTCTGACAAGTGGCTTCTCTTGACTTCAGGTTTCTCATCTGTAATAATTGAACCTACTTCACTGGGCTGTTGTATGGGTTAAATACATTAATGCCAGTAAAGCAATTAGTATGATACCTGGTTTGGTTTACAGTAAGCACTCCATAAACAAACAACAACTTACTGTTGTCATTTTTGTTGTCCAGGTACAGATGGCTTATGTAATTTTTTTCCACAGCAGCTACAGGAGTGTTTTTGACCTGGTGCTTTGATTAAAAAAAAATCTTAGTTTCACATTTTTGTAACATTTCAAAAAACCTTAAAGGAAGATGTGGGATAATAAAAAGCCGATTAAAAAAGGTAGCAGAATGAATTTAACTGGAATCTGATATACTGAATTGGTGTCCTGAGGTTCTCGAAAAACTCAATGGAAAGGAAGTCCACTGAATCTTAAATAGAGGAAATGGGGTCTTTGAAGAGTTGACTTTATATTGAAATCCCCAGTGGTGTCACCTGGGATCCCCATTTCCATTCCTCCACCTCCCACCTTTTGGAGATTCAAGTAAACTAGGCTCAGGCCCAACCAACACCCTTCCTATAATTCTTCGCTTGTCCTTGTTGTTATAAGGCTGGGCTCCCTAGTCTTCACTTGTATGTCTTTCCAGGGCCATCTATGTTTTACCTTCTACATTCTCTTGGAGAAAAGCATTGCCTTTTCCGCTTTTACAAGAAATTGAATCCCACAGAGGACATTTATCATGATTTTTATAGGTCTATTAAAGACTGAAGCTGGGGGGAAAGGTTCACATGGTAGAGCATTTAAGAGCCTGTTCTCTCTTGCCTCCTCTTCACCCCTCACTCTTTACCTCTTGCAAGACTGAACTCCAGATACCAGACCCTCCCAGACTTGATTAGCCCCCTAGGAGGCATAGTCCCATTGACCAGCTAGAGAAGATAAGTAATGGAAAAAATTTAAACCGAGAAAGCACTGAAGAGAATCAGAGCAACATCTTCACATATATGAAATTTAATGCCATTTTTAACCATGGAAATGCAGTCTGACTGGAATATGCTGAAATATGCTTTATACACAGTATCTCATTTCATCCTGTGACAAGGACAATGAAATGAGTACTATTATTATGCCCCCATTTTATAGATGAAGTGACTGAGGCACAAAGAAGTGAAGTAGACAAAGTTATTTGAAGCTATGATGTTTAACTGCAGAACCTTCACTTTTAACTATTATTCTGTTCTATGTTATTGATAATTCTATATAATCTTTCCTGCTACTGGGCTAAGAATTTTTCAGTTGTGAATGGTTTTAAGGAGGAGTTGCATCTACTGTATGATCTTCAGGAGTCTTTTTCACTTTTTAGGGGGAGGTGTCTATGATCCCCTTTACTGATAAATTGGTGCTTTTCTGATTTTGCCTTTTCAGAGTGCTTTTCCTATACTTACTGAAAAATATTTTAATAGAGAAATCACCAATGTGTAAGAGTTATAAATGAATCAATATACCATAAAAGATGTTCATTAGGAAGATAAGACCTCCCTAGTTTTTTGGTAATTATTTTATGATATTTCTGATTAATGATTTCATTTGGACCATTGCAGTGTTCAGTGGTCTTCATTTGTTAGTGTTGATTATAGGATGCGGATGCCATGCCTCATTGGAATCTGACTCTTTTTGACCAACAAATGTGAATTAAAATCAATAGAAATGTCATTAGCATCCCAATATCATGAAAGATAATATGACCATTTCTCATGCATTCAGTTTATTAAAATTTGCTAAAGTGTGAAATATGTAGGACAAGTAATGATGTTTTAATCTTTCACCAAGGTAACAATTGAAAGCTGATTGATTCCATTCAGTAATTATAAAATCAGAATGATGGAAGATTGTAATCAAGTAGGATTCATTCTCCTACTTTGTCACTCCTCCATGCAAGATAAAATTCTCATTTGCATCATCTCTTTTATCTGAAATGAAATCAAACTTCTGTTTGGTTCACTAAATCCAAGAGATAGATAATAGCCTTTCCTGACTCTGGAGGGGATCGTGAGGCAGCCCCTGCCTACTAATAAAGAAGTGGGGACAGTCTTTCTTTAAGACTAGATCATCTCTGTGAGAAGGGCCAACTCTGCGGGGATCTAAATATTCAAACTATAACATTCTTCCAACTTTTGCATGACCTACTGAGTGAGGTAGGGGCTTGTCTATTAGGGCCCTGCTCTTCCTGGTTTCCTTAAGACAGCCTTGGGTGGAATGTAACTGACCAAATATTATAGGCTCTAGTCAATTCAGTTAGCTAGTAGGGTGCTGGGGGGATCTTTCTTGGTTCTAAAAAGCCTGGCAGGAATCCTAATTTCCTTGTCTTTGAAGATAGGGGAGAATTACCATCATCCCATGGATATACAACTGTTAGGTCGGGAGTAAAGAGTGGGGAAGAGAAGAACAGAAGGGTCAGGGAAAGAGAGGCAATTGGGTCTATGCTGGCAAACCTAAAACCTAGAAATTCAAACCCTGGAAGAACAGGGGACCAAGAAAACTGGCAAGTGCCAACATCTATCACCTCATGGGCTTGGTTGGTGGCTTTGAAATGGAGGTTGGAGAGGAGACCATACCTAGCTGTCTTCGTTGCATAAAACAGAGTGTGCCATCAGCTAACTTGGGAACAATGAACTCTCACTGGGAAAATAGAAAGTCCTCAGGGAAGTCTTTCTTACTCTACATGGCTCCTTCCTGCCCCCAATTAGATCAGGTCCCCTGATCTATGTGCTGTCAAAGAACCCCATGCTTTTCCTTCATGGTACTTTACACATGATGGTGTTGGTGGGATTATTTGATTAATACCTGTCTCCCCACCATTAGACTGAAAGCTTCGTGAGGGTAGGGACTGAGTGCATCTGTGCTTTTTCTTCACCATTGGGCTTTGAATGTGGTTGAGTCAATGTTCCCTGCATCTACACAAAGAAGCCCCACTAGCATAAGAACTCGGATGCCTTGTTAGGAAAGTGTTTCTCCTTGTTGACTCAAAAAGCTGTCCATCTGTCTCTTGGACCTCTGTTTCCTACTCTGCTAACCATACTGATTAATCATCTACGGGACCTGATTATATATCATTTAGAAGTGACTTTATAACACATCACACAAGTTAATCAGAAAGTATTTCCATTCTCGGGGCGCCTGGGTGGCTCAGTTGGTTAAGCGACTGCCTTCGGCTCAGGTCATGATCCTGGAGTCCCCGGATCGAGTCCCGCATCGGGCTCCCTGCTCAGCAGGGAGTCTGCTTCTCCCTCTCCCGCTCCCCCTCTCTTGTGCTCTCTCTCTCACTCTCTCTCTCAAATAAATAAATAAAATCTTTAAAAAAAAAAAAGAAAGTATTTCCATTCTCAAAGGACTGGAATCTCTAAAGACTTTTCTTTACTGTAGTTGAGGATGTGGAAGCTCTGACCTAGGAATGCCTTCCCATGGCTCAGGGAGTTAGGAGAAAACATTTGCTATACAAATATCTACTTTTATTGTTTTGTTACAGTTACTGACCTTCCCACAGATTTTCTGTGGGCAATAGAGCATTGTGAAAAGGTTGTTATTTTTGGAGCCAGACAGACCTGAATCTGAATCCCAGCTCGAACAGTCACTAGCTATGAAGTCTCTCATCTGTAAACTTGGACAAATAGTGCTTGTTTCACATGGCTGTCCTGTGGATTAGAGATACTGTATTTTAGTGCCTGATATGGTGACTGATATTTTAAGGACTGAATATATGGCAGGTTATAGGGAGGATTATTATCACCAAATTTCCAAATGTGATAAAAATCCACGGAAACCAGATAATTCTCTTTAAAAGTCCACAACAAACTGTGTGATAGTGCCCAGGAGAAATGGGTATAGCTCTTTTAAAGTCCATGGAGAGACAGACTTTTCATAATGCTGGAGAAAGTTTAATATTCAGGAACATATGGGCATTGACTCTACCTTCTCCACCATCCAAGATATGGCTTTGTTGAGGAGTTTATCACAGAACTACAAGGACTTGGCATTGGAACACATTCCCTTAGATGGAGATACTAGATTATTAAAGTGAATTCTGAAATTGCAGTGTAAGCCCCAAGTTTAAAAGCTTGGCAGAAAATCTGGTGGTTTTCTTACCCTTGGTAGGACCTTTGCTTGCTTGGGGAATGTCTATACCAGCTGCAAGCTCTATAGGGGAAAGAGAAAAGCTAGACCAAAATACACAGCATCTAGTGCTGTTCTGGGCAGAACTTCTCTTCTGTTAAGAATTCTTGGCCAAAAACACTGGGAACATAAAGTACGTGTGTCAGAGGTGTGCCCGGCTGCTCTGAGCCCTCTGGAAACACTGCAGTCCCTCAGCCTAGTGGTTCTTATCCTGGCCTCACAGTAGAATCGCCTGGGGAGCGGTTAAAAAGAGACTGATGCTTGGGTCTCCTCACCGGCCCAATTAAATGAAAAGTTTTAGGAAAGAGGCCCATACAACCATATTAAAAAAAAAAAAGTTCTCTAGGTGATTTAATGTCCCCGGGTTGAAGATCACTGCTGGCCCAAATTTCTCAATACGAATCACTCTATAAAATCTCATATCCTTACATGTGTAGAGCAGCTACGAGTAGAAGGGTGAATAAAACATAAAAGAATTTATATTTGCTTTGGTCATTTGGTTGAGGGCATTGATCTGGGAAATAGGTCTTTTGCTAATATCACCTGGAATAGAGAGCTCATTGTTTTTTCAACCATTAAACCCGCATAGGAGGCGAGATGATAGTTCTGGGAATGGCACGTCAGGATGTGTCCTTTTAAATGCCGAGTTTTTAGGAAATGATCTGCTTAGAGCACCTGCCTTGGGCCTGATGGTTTGGCAGCTTCATATCCAGCACTTTGCCGCCCATCCCACTGGGATCCTCCCTCTGATCTCAGAATTCTGAAGATGGCTGTATTGGCAAAGCCAGCATTTAAATGTAGTTCCTGCAGTGAGCTCCTTGACTGTCATTCCCTCACAAAGGAGGCGCCCATCAGGTGAGTGTTGACTGTGTGGGTGGTACCCATGGAGGAATCATGATGACAGTGTTCTAGAACTGGAGAGACCCAGGAGATGTGTTGGGTCACTCCTCTCAGGGGCTAGGCTGAGGCCCAGAGACGTAAACCTAGAGAGGTGACAGGGTAGGCAGTGAGTGAGGAAGCACCTGAGTCTATGGTGCAGGTCCCCTCATACCGAAGTTAGGGCTTTTCCTATCTTACATAGTTTCTCCGTTTTCTCACTGTTTTCCTGGATTTCTCTCTCTCTTCCTTTTTTTCGTAGCTCCCCTCTGACTCCATCTGTATCAGGGTTCTCCAGGGAATAGAACTCATAGTATATGCATATATACATGTATATATATGTGTATACATATATATATAAAAGGGTTTGTTATAAGGTATTGGGTCACGTGACACGGAGGCTGCGAAGTCTCACGATCCCGCCATCTGCAAGCTGGAGGCACAGGCCAGCCAGAGATGTAGTTTGAAGCTCTGAGAGCTGGAGATTTCAGTCTGGGTCTGAAGGCCTGAGAACCGGGAGTGCCAAGGGAGGAGAAGATTGATGTCCCACTTCAAGCAGTCAGGCAGAGAGGACTCAACGTTCTCTGCCATTTTGTTCTCTTTATGCCCTCAAAGGATTGGATGAGGCCCACCTACACTGGGGAGGGCAATCTGCTTTATTCAATCCACCAATTCAAATGCTAATCTCTTTGAAACACCCTCACAGACATACCCAGAAATGTCTAACCAGATATCTGGGCATCCCATGGCCCAGTCAAACTGACACATCAATTTAATGACCATACCATCTTCTCCTATATCCCTAGTTTTTCTTTTTGATTTTGTTGTCTTAGGTCTTACAGTCTTTAAGATTTTGTTTGCCTTGACAGAGCTGCTCATGCTGGAAGACTGTTAATTCTTAGGCTCCAATATTTAGTTTCAGTGAAGAAAGTGACTGTTGAAGTTTGTGATCTGTAGTTCAAAACTATAAAAGATTCAGTCAAAAGTAGAAAAAATTAATAGGGGAACCAATGAAAAGGAAACCTAAAGTTAAATATTTTCTGCTCCTTCACAGAAGCAGATGCTGTGAGGGGGGTGGGGAACGAAGCTGTTGTTCTCTTCCTCGTAGATGGGAAGAGATGATGTTGGACAACTGGAGTGTGGTGTGAAAACTCATTTGAAGAAAACTTCTGTGGCATCTCAGCAGGAGAACATTTTTATCAACAGGATGGTTATTGCCTGCCTGGTTGGAATTTTTTATTTTTTGCATCATTCTATTTGAAATCATAGGGATTGACCACAGGATATTTCCTTCCATTTGTAGGACGTTTTGTATGTGAGATAATACCTTCTCCTCACACATTTTAGGACGTAAAAATGTATTAAAGTGACAAGTATTTTTCCCTTAGATATTACCAAACGAATTCCTATAATAACAGAAAAAGGATAAAGTGTGGATCTAAATGTATTTTTGTTCAATTCCTTTTCTGTTTTCTTAACCTTCCCAGAGTGGATTATCATAAAATTCTCTAGCTGGCCAAAATCCGTGTTCTGGCCTTGGGGGAAAATGACCTCTCTTAAAGTGCTTGTTAACAAGCTATAGTGGACATTGAGTTATTTTTGGTGCTCAACATCTATTCACCCTTTGTGTAATCTCCTATTCCCATGCTCCCATCAGGTAGTTAAATGAAGCTGCCCCACTCCCAGGTCCAGGAATGGAGTGTATGACCCAGGCCTAAGCCAATGAGCTCACGGTATTCTCCTGCCTGGAACTGTGAGATTGGCCTGTGACCCTCTCCAGCCAATGGGACTGTTGAGAAAGAAACATTCACTGTGTCTGCACTTGAACCTGAAGGTACATGGGCTGCAGCTGCAGCCAATCATAAAGGAAAAGTCCATCTGAATGTAAACCAACACAGGAGCTGAAACCTGATGGGAAACAGAAAATGTTTCAGTATACTCAGAGGAGATTTAGATAATTGGACAGAGTTTGAGATAAATTAGTGAAGATAAATGTTCTGGGAAGAAGAGTGAGCCCCAAAAGATACGTTGAAGTCCTAACTCTTGGTACCTGAGAATGTCACCTTATTCGGAAATAAGGTCTTTGCAGATGTAATTAAGATGTAAGTTAAGGGGAGGTCGTAAGGAGTAGGGCAGGCACTTAATTTCAGAAGACTGATGTCCTGATAACAAGAGGAGAAACGATACAGAGAGACATACCAGGTGAGAAGAATGCCACACGAAGACACAGATATACACAGGGAAAAGGGCCATGTGACTATCAGAGCAGAGATCTTCCCTGGAGCTAGAGAGGGGCAAAGAAGGATCCTTCTCTATAGACTTCAGAGAGAGCATGGTCTTGCAGACACCTTGATTTCAGACTTCTAGCTTCCAGAACAGTGAGATAATAATATTCTGTTGTTTAAAGCCACACCAGGTTGTTACAGCAGCCCTACAAGACTAATATAATGAGTATCCAAAAAACTTAGCATATGAGAAAAAAAACTTTCTTTCTTTCTTAGTAGGCTCCACGCCCAGCATGGATCCCAATGCGGGGCTGAAACTCACGACCCTGAGATTGAGACCTGAGCTGAGATCAAGAGTCCAACACTTAACCGACTGAGCCACCCAGGCGCCCCAAAAGGATTTTATTTTTTAACTCCAAGGAAAATTAAAAACTTGTTCAGGCAAGAAAGGGTAAATATGGTATACTGCATGACTTAGTTGTCAAGACTTTGCTACTCATAGTATTATAAATATTGATTATTAGCCTTATCCAAATTATATATACTGGGAAGTATGTATGTGTGGTGGAGCTGTGTGTGTGTGTGTGTGTGTGTATGAAATCATCTTCCTATAGTGCAAAGTCAATATAAGGTGCCTAAACTCAAATATCTAGAAGCAGCAACATAAATAGGTTATTTAGAAATATGGACATACATAGCAAGTGATTCAGCTAAAAACAGAAGGTGAGGATGGCTGGGACTGCCTTGTTTTTGGAATGAAATTTGTAGAATTATTTGACTCTTTACACTATGTGCATGAAAACCTTCATATAAAGAAAACTACTTAAGAAAGGAAAAGGATTTTTGAACGTATGAAGGAAATTACTTGTAGAACTAAGGAATGTGCTGCCCTTGGACACAAAAAGGAAATAGAATAAATTCATTTTGGGGGCTAGTTATCCACAGATCTGTATCTGTTTCCTTGGTAGTTGGGGAGGAGGGTACAGGGGAGGGTCAGAGTTCTATAAAGCCTTCATATCTCCCTTTGTCCCACCTTCACATCCTGCTCTTCTCGAAGGAGGACCTCTGTTACCCTAAGTTCGTTATTATACTTTAAAACCATAAAGTTCATTTTAATAGGGGTCTTTCCTTAAAGCTTAAAGAGGTTCTCAAGATGAATGGCATATATGTTTCCTTGGGGTGGTAGTTGCAGGGTACTTTCTTTTCCCCACTGGAATTCTAAGTCAGATAGGTTCATCTCTGTTAAGTAGCTAATTGCTGAGTGTACCTGGCCTCTTACATTGATCTTATAGCAGATGCTCTCCCGGCCGTTCCCTCCATCCCTCCTCCTTCCGGAGGAATATACTTCCAGCCTGCACTGCTGCTTTTCACCATCAGAGGGCAGTGGGGCCGCAAGTGTCTGGGAAGGAGGGGGAAAGCTGCTTAGCACCTGGGGAGTGGGAGGAAGTGTCTCGCGGTGTTTGCGCAGAAAGCATCTCAGGAGCTTAGACATCGCGTTGGTACAAATGGTGCGTTGTCTTCTAAATTTTGTGCCAATCCCAAAAGGCAGGAAGTTTGATCTTAATATATTTGCCATGGCTATCTATTTCACTATGAGCCAGGAATTTATTAGGAAAACAAAGAGAATCATGGGAATAAGTTTAGATTGGCATTTCCCCGTTTTCCTACTTGTGGAATAGATTTGGTGCATGTTCTGAAAGAGCATGGTGTCAGCCGGAATGGAGCTCTGCTTTCTTCCCTATTATTCTAAAATAGATGTGCTTCTCACATGCACGGTTAGACCGCTTACCCGTAATTTGTATCTCAGGGACAAATCTGGCTTCTGAGCACCGTTATTTGTAAACTGCTAACCAGGTTCCCTGAACTGCTGCAATGCTATCCTGACGGGTTGCTGTGAAAATGTGAAGATGTCTGTCAGGCAGAAAAAATTATGTAAAAATGATGTGGGTATAGAAAATGGGATCGACAAAATGTAATAAACTCCTCCTGGGCTGAAGAGCAGAGCTGCATATGTAATGAAGTAGTTTAGGATTACGTCACCTTTTATATAACATCTGGCAGTGACTTTTATTTCAGAGCTAATTTGAAGAAGCCAGGCGCTTTTCTTTTCCTTTCCCCAAGACTGCTTTTATCTGAAAGAAGAAAGAAAGAACTGTTACATTTTGCATGCAAAGAAAGCCAGAGTGTCTAGATTACTCCCCTAAGGTAATGGAAAAAAGAAAAAGAAATTGAAAACGGTCAGGTGAACACGGCAGAAGGAATGAAGAGGTTTGTGTGATTCTTAGTGAAATTGGACCAGTCTAAGCAACCAGACAGGTAATCTGGGTGGCTCTACCCTTCCCTCTTGTCTTCTCTGCTTCTGTAAGACGTGACCCAAGAATGCTCTGGAAATAGTTTTTCCTTAAATATTTTGTCTGAAGTGAGAGATTGAGAAAATTGTTGAGATAATTCGGGAAGATTCTAAAATTTCTTCCTTTGACTTGTGAGAAAAAGCTTTCTCTCAAACCAACACCTTTTTCCCCTGATAATATCCAGACTCTTCCGATCTATCAAAATAGATCGGACGGTCAACCCACCTCTCTAGTTTGTCTATATGGACCATGGAGAAAGGCCTTCAGTAACCCTGAATGGGACTTCACTCCTTGGAAGCCAGGCAGCAGGAGGGAGGGGCCGGCTTTGCTCCTCCTCTTTGTCCTCCGGCAGTTTCTCTGCTCATGCGCACCTCTGTGCAACCTGGGCCTTGCTAAGCCTGTCCGCCAGTCTCGTTGTCCTCCTTCATTGTGTGATTTCTGAATCTTCCATCTTTGTCCAACCGTGAAAATGCCCTTTTCTGAATTTCAAGGCCACGTCTACAATTCAGAAGAGGCAATGTCTTACTTTTGTACTTAGTGAGTTCCCAACAATGTGTTTGAAAGTTAGTGGGATGTTTGAAAGTTGAACAATAGATTTGCATGCTGTAAGGAAGAATGTGTTCTCAGGGAGCTAAAGTAGATGATGAAAACCCTAATTATGGTTTCTGACAGTGCCATCTCTCTGAGGCCTTGGTAACCCTGTGGGTGGGTGAGAACAGGCACGTGGGCTGGACTGGGTGGCAACTGCTAGTCATGGTGGCCCAGGGAAGTTGATCCAGAAATCTCTCCTTCCAAGTCTCAGCTTTCCTTCTCTCAGCCCAGCCTGAAAGGGCGAGAGCTGGAGTAAGAGGGTCTGGTTCTTACCTCACATCCAAGAATAAACACACGTGACCCCCATGAGGTGGTAGACAGGGGGTTGGTGGACATGGGTTTGGTGGAGCATTGGAGTGGTCGGGGCTGGTCAAAGGACATCCAAAGGGATGGGGGTCCTATATGAACTGGCAAACTCCAAGTTCTGTGGCCCGTGATCTCTGGAGTCCTTAGTGGCAGGGATGGTGCTTCAACTTGGCCAGGTAGACTTATCTCCAGCACTGTGGAGAGTAGGTGTTGGGGGGAGGAAATTCTTTTGTTGTTTCAGCTTGGAGCTGGCCCCTTCTCCCAGGAGCTATGGCTGCCTGGCATGAGATCCTTCTATCATGATTCTAAAGCAAATTAGGAAAGACTGAATTCTGAGTATGAAAGGTTTGAAGATGTCAGTGTTTCATAGTGATGGGGTGGCATCCTGAGTATCTATTTCTGCATAAGATACTACCCCCCCCAAACTTAGTGTCTTAAAACAGCATTTAATTATATCCCATAATTTTGTGGGTCAGGAATTTGGGCTGTGCTTGGCTGGGTGATTCTTCTGTTCCACATGGCATTGACTGGGTCACTTGGTGCTCTTCAGCGGGTGGCTGGTATGGGCTGAAGTGTCCAAGATGGTTCCACCCACAGTCTGATGTCTGATGGGAGTGACTTGAGGCCCCTTTCCATCTCCATGTCATCCTAGGACATCTCCACATGCTCTTTCTAGGAGAGCAATTGGACTTTTATACAGTGCCTTGCTTAGGGCTCTAAGAAAACAAGGAGGAAGCTGCCAGTTCTTTTCAAAACTGCTCTTGGAATTGGCATTGCACCAATTCTGCCCTATTCCATTGGTCAAAGCAGTCACAGGGCAGCCCAGAACCAAAGAATGGAAACAGACCTCACTTTCCAAGAAGAGGAGTGTCAAAGACTTCGTGGCCATCTTTGATCCACCACATGTGGGTTGTATATATGTAGGCTATGCGGAAGTGGACCAGCAAAGAGCATATGAGGGGGAAAAACATGCCCTTGTGTTTGCTTCCTAACTAAGAACCCCAGTTTTCCCAAGGGAAGTGGCTTTATCGAGAGGACTAAGCTCACCTCTTCTGCTCTCATCTGAGGAAAACGTGCTTCTGCTAAAACCACGGCAGTATTGAGGTTTCAGTCCCCCTTTGTGCTTTTGGTTCAAAATAAAACTCTTGTTAAAGTGTGTTGGAACCCAGATGGTGGGTGCACTGAGAACATATAAGCGGGTAACGTCCGAAGGACCCTTTCGAGATGATGTTGGCCAGTTTCCAAAGGAAGATTGGGAGCATTCCTCCTTTTCTCCACTGTGTTGCAGTCGTGCCAATGACTAAACAAGTCATGGATTCTACAGGTTTTGAAATCGTTTCAGGTTTTTCTTTTTATGCAGAGCAGAGGAGGCAAAGGAGAGAGAATTATTTTTCAGACTCATTTGACTACGTATAATTTCCTTTGTCTGTGAGTTCAATACAAGAGCCCAGAAAAGGGCTTAGTAGAAATGATAGCAAGAGTATGTTTTTCATTGTGGTGGGTGTGGTATAGTAGTGGTGATGTCATGGGGTCCTTCTTCAGACACTCATTTAGTTTAACTAATGAGTTTTTGATTTTTTTTTTTTTAAGATTTTATTTATTTGCGAGAGAGAGAATGAGAGACAGAGAGCATGAGAGGGAGGAGGGTCAGAGGGAGAAGCAGACTCCCTGCTGAGCAGGGAGCCTGATGTGGGACTCGATCCCGGGACTCCAGGATCATGACCTGAGCCGAAGGCAGTCGCTTAACCAACTGAGCCACCCAGGCGCCCACGCATGTGTTTTATAAGGGGCAGTAAGCATGCCTGCTGGTTGCTCTGGAGAGAGACATTATCTTCCAGGGTTATAAGCAAACCTACCTTTTAATCCAGAGGGAGACACTGTCTCTATCTTTCTAAGCTGTTGATCATATCAACATCTTTTTTTTTTTAAGATTTTATTTATTTATTTGACAGAGAGCGAGTACATGAGAGGGGGGAGGGTCAGAGGGAGAAGCAGACTCCCCGCCGAGCAGGGAGCCCAATGCGGGACTCGATCCCGGGACTCCAGGATCATGACCTGAGCCGAAGGCAGTCGCTCAACCAACTGAGCCACCCAAGCCCCACTGATTAGTTTTTGAAAACATAGTATGTGCACATAGTACAGTTTTGAGGGAACAAAGCGCAGAGAATAAAAATCTCCCCCACATTCCTATCCCTGAGTCCCCTGTGTCCCTTGCT
Organism: Neomonachus schauinslandi; assembly: GCF_002201575.2. Taxonomy (NCBI): domain Eukaryota; kingdom Metazoa; phylum Chordata; class Mammalia; order Carnivora; family Phocidae; genus Neomonachus; species Neomonachus schauinslandi. Next base: position 50,002,504 of record NC_058409.1, on the reverse strand, counting down.
CAGAGGCAGTCATTCTTTTTTTGTATATGTTCCAGACAAACTCCATGCGTATACAAATCCCTCCAACACGTGTCTATGTGTAACTACAGGATATATAATGAAATAACTTTCCCCCCACAAAAAGAAGCATGTTGTATACTGTTTTGTACCTTGCTTTTCATGAAATAATATTTTGGCCTTGTTCTATATTAGTAGATACAGATTAGCTTCTTCTTTCCTAAGAGCTACATAATATCCTGTTGCATGAATGTAGTATCTTCTTCTTCTTTTTTTTTTTCCAACCAGTCTCCTGTTGATGGATATTTAGGTTGTTTCCAATCTTTTGCTATTACAATCAACACTGCAATGAGTAGTCTCGGCATGCTGTAGTCCTTGTGCATATGTGAGACTATGAGTAGAAATGGAATTGCTGGGTCAAAGGGTTTGAACAGTGTAATTTTGAGATCTATTACCAAATGATCCTCCACAGAGTTTTTATTAGACCACCCAGGTTTCGTTTTGGATTTTGGGGATTCTCAGTGGAATTTATTCTGAGGAGGTCATAGGTGAAGAAATAAACTGTAAGACTGAACAAGGAAAGATTGACATTTATGTTTTTACATCAGCCTCATTTTATGAGAATTCTAAGTAGCTTACCAAATATTTTGGCAAAATAGATTAAGTGTCAGGCAGTCCTCTCTGCTGGGAAGCCCGCCACAGGGAGGAATGAAAAGATTGGACGCAGAGTGATAAGAATCTGTTTCCAGTCTGACACTGTCAGTACTCACTGTGGGATCTTGATTAAGCCAATTATCCTTTCTTTGACCTGGGTTGTCTTATCTGTCAAATGAGTATTTGGAGTAAATGATCTCAGAAGAACCCTTGGATCCAAAATTATTTGATTCTATGAAACTCCCTTCACTTTTTATAATAAAAACTCCTATTAGGAAGAGCTAAATAATTTGCAAGACCCCATGCAAAATGAAAATGTAGGGCCCTCGCTAAAAAATTATTAAGAATGTCGAGATGACTGGGTATTTACGCCAAAGATACAAATGTAGTGATCTGAAGGGGTATGTGCACCCCGATGTTTATAGCAGCAATGTCCACAATAGCCAAACTATGGAAAGAGCCAAGATGTCCATCAACAGATGAATGGATAAAGAAGATGTGGTATATATACACAATGGAATATTATGCAGCCATCAAAAAATGAAATCTTGCCATTTGCAATGACATGGATGGTACTAGAGGGTATTATGCTAAGCGAAATAAGTCGATCAGAGAAAGATATGTATCATATGATCTCACTGATATGAGGAATTCTTAATCTCAGGAAACTGAGGGTTGCTGGAGTGGTGGGGGGTGGGAGGGATGAGGTGGGTGGGAGGGATGAGGTGGGTGGGTGATAGACATTGGGGAGGGTATGTGCTATGGTGAGTGCTGTGAATTGTGCAAGACTGTTGAATCACAGACCTGTATCTCTGAAACAAATAATACATTATATGTTAAAATAAAAAAGAAGATAGTAGGAAGGGAAAAAGGAAGGGGGGGGAATTGGAGGGAGAGACAAACCATGAGAGACTATGGACTCTGAGAAACAAACTGAGGGTTCTAGAGGGGAGGGGGGTGGGGGGATGGGTTAGCCTGGTGATGGGTATTAAAGAGGGCATGTACTGAATGGAGCACTCGGTGTTATGCACAAACAATGAATCATGGAACACTACATCAAAAACTAATAATGTAATGTATGGTGATTAACATAACATTAAAAAAAAAAAGGAATGTCGAGATGGCCACAGTGAAGCATTAAGCTGAGTGTGGGTCCTTCTTTTTTTTTTTTTTAAAGATTTTATTTATTCATTTGAGAGAGAATGAGATAGAGAGAGCATGAGAGGGGGGAGGGTCAGAGGGAGAAGCAGACTCCCTGCCGAGCAGAGAGCCCGATGCGGGACTCGATCCCGGGACTGCAGGATCATGACCTGAGCCGAAGGCAGTCGCTTAACCAACTGAGTCACCCAGGCGCCCTAAGCTGAGTGTGGGTCCTTCTAAGCCCAGGGGTCCTGTGCAATTGCACAGATCATAAGCTCATGAAGACCGTCCTGCTCCTATAAATATTCTTGCCTCCAAATGGTTTATTTCTACTTAAGTATTCCGTGGCAGTTTGACATAAACATGCGCTTGAGACATTCACCATCTTTTCTAAGGAAAGCTACTTTTATTCCCAACCTCTTGCTAAAGAAGCCACCCACCTTGTTCAGTGGGTATCTGATTGGACTGGAAGTAGACACCTCACCCCAGGGGAAGCCAGCTCATAGGCTGGTAGGTAGCTTGTAGCATGGACTAACAGGAAAAGCTCTGACCAGTGGGAGTAATTACATTGGTAAACAGACAATCTCTGGACTTTGAAGTGAAAATATAGAGAGGATCAGCCAGCTGGATTGGGGTCAGGGGGCTTAGGAAATGGGGAGAGTCGGTGTGGACAGGTAGAGAAAGGAGAAGCCACATGCATTAATTACCCCGTATAACTGAACAGTGAACCCTCGTTACCTGAGGTAGCCTAAGTGAAAGTATTTCTGTCCTTTGCAACCCAAAGAGGATAATTAACCCAGTGTTATGCTAGAGCATAGCTTCAGCCTATTAATGCTTAAGCCATCTAGGGAGTGTGGATTAAGAACAATTAGAAGCATGGAGATAAAAAAAAAGTATAGCTCCCAAACCCTGTTTTCTCCTTCGTCTGCCAGCCGCTGCATTGGAATCAGCTGGTGAGTAGCCTGTATCCACCAGGTGATGGGTGATCTGAGCTCATTGAATGCTGCCCTTCCGTCTTTTTCCTGCTTCATTTATTCCTGTCAGAGGCAACTTTCTTACATATCCCTAGGACTTTTTTTTTAACTTCTCCTAAGTTATTCTTGACATCTTGTTCTACTTCCAGTGGAGTAGCCCTAGGAAAAATGTAGCTGTCAAATGTGCAACAAGACGCTCATTTTCTTGGTCTATATCTTTTCCTTTCTGTTGGACTATGCTAATGGATCCCTGGAGTCCGCAGCAGGCTGAGGCAGGAGCTAATTGACCTCTCCAGACCTGTTGCAGTTTACCCATGCTGAGGCAAGGATTCCAATGGAGTCATGTCCCAACCCCTAATTATAGAATGTCTATATAATCATTTGATGCTTTCCCCCTTCCTTCACAGTTCAATGGAGGCTGAGTTTGTTGGTCTTCAGATGAATAACCAACTAATTTGGTCAGGAATGTCATATAACTTATCACTGACAGTAACTTGCTTTCTAGGATGCATTAAAATCCGTGGTGTGTGGGAGCATTACTTATAATAACATATACTGCACAGAGTGGCCTATTTAAATGAGGCACGCATGAAGCTGCACTCTGCAAAATGGATCCCAATTCATAGAAATCGCTCTGTAGTCTGAGCACCGTGGATGAACATGAGCTAGGATGAGCTAGATGATGCAGAGAGCGCATCTTCCTCACACGTGCCTCTTGGCAGGGCACATTTTAGCTACGATTGTGGGGTAGCCTAGGAAAGTGAATCATCCAACTGGCATTAAATATGGAGAAAGGAATATTTCTGTTTGCTTTATGTTAATGCACTGCCTCCAGTGTCCCACCCTGAAAAGGCTCAGGTCCAGGAGGAGAATCAAAGGTGAAAGGCCTGGAGTTCGATGTTCATGCTTCCCGGCGCCGTCAGCTGTACTTGGCCAGAACACAGAGGCTATTTCAATGAGCACCTGAGCCCCAGTGCAGGGACTACCTTGAGACTGGGGGCTGTCTGGGGTGATTACTAAGGGAATGTGCTAGAGCCATGTATGGGCATTAGTTTTGTACATAAGAAAGGAAAAAATGAACCTGGTAACATTTCCAGGTTCAGATTTTGCTGTGAATTCCAGGAACTTAAGCCTTTCCATGTTTCTGTCCTTTCCTCATAAATGGAAATGCTAATACTGACATTCCCTTTAATGCTGAGACATAACCCCCACATATATTATTGTAATACTTCTTGTTTACATGAAATAGATTTAGTTTTTGAAAATAATAAAGATTTAAATCAGATTTCCTTAGTGGAAGAATATGATATTTGGGGAAATCTGATTGAAAAGTAGCTTTGGAACACTTACCTGTATATATTTAAATTTATTAAGAGACCACAGTTTTAACAGAATAGTGGGTGGGGTGGACCAGTGTGGGGGGTGGAGGTAAAATCTATCTCAAGAGTCACAAACTCAACCTGGCAACTGGAGGTGAGAGGTGAAAGAACTCTTATGGATTAGAACATGATTATCTTGAGGAAATCCAGAGGGGAAATGAATACTTAATTCCTGGGATGAAGAGGGATTAATAGCAGATTACCACGGTGATCTCTACTAGAAGCAATTTGGTTTATCTTTTCTATTTCCCATTTGGTTATGAGAACATTTTCATAAACTTACATATTTCACAGCCCACATGCTAAATTCTGAAAGCAATGTCATTTAACTTACAACCAAATATAGACCTGTCATTGAACACTACCCATTTATACAGAATCATGATTTTGTCTGCAAAATTCTCGAAGAGAACAGAATAAATGGCATAACAGAACACAAGGTCAACATCTCCAGTTTCTATATGATGTTGTCATGAATTTGCAGTTGGTGAGTAATGTGGCTCCCCACCCCCCTTAAGGAGAGGCTGGTGACAGCCACCCACAGGAACCAGGTCCTAGTGTGTACTAGGAGAGAGCATACAATTTGTGGATTAAATGAAATGTCAGTGAACAACAGAAAGGAGGCAAAATTGTGATATGTTCCAGAGGCCAGAAAGAACAAAGGACTTGGGCAATATGACAGAATGTCTCTCTAAAAAATTTGCCCTGTTCCCATTTGTCCTGGTTGCAAAATGGTCAGACAATCTGAGAATACAGAATAAAGAGTAAGCATACTGTCTTCTCATCCCTCTTGAATTTCACTACCTTCCCCAGAGATAATAACTGTTTGGTGTTTTCTTTACATGCAGACCTTTCACACCCAACTATATGTATATTCAAGTGTGCAGGTTTTAAAAAATGCATTGGGATGGCATTGTACACATACACATTTTCTTGTCATTTATCAATGTCTTAGAGAATATAGATAGGTCAACTGCATTCTTTTAAATTGTAGTTTGGCTCTCCTCTAGGTGGACATTAAGCTTTCTATACTATAAACAACACTGCAGTGAATATCCTTATTTAATGCTTCTTTATGCACAAGTGCAAACATTTCTCTAGAATAGAGGCTTTGCTGGTGCAATTTCTGGGTAAAACTGTATGGGTATTTACAATATTGACAGATGTTGCCAAATTGTCTTTCTAAAAGAATACTGATTTTCATTCCCACCATCGGTGTATGTGATAGTACCCATTTTTTTCCCTATCCTTGACAACTCTGGATATTATCAGTCTTGTTAATTTTTGCCAAAATTGTGGATGAAAAAGAATGATTTAGTTGTTTTAATTTGTATTCTGTTGATTGATAAAAGTTGAGCATTTCCAAAAGTTGGTGATTTCATTTGTTCTTCTGTGGAATATCTATTCTTGTCCATTGTCCATTTTTTTTGTATTGTGGTATTTATTGCCATGGAGTCACTCCTTACGTATTTTCTGGACATACTTATATATACTTATTTGTATATTTCACATACTTTATATATTTTGACATTTGTCTTTTTTCTTCACCCATGGTGCCTTATTTTGTTCAGAAGTTTATGTAGTCAAATCTGTCAGTCCTTTCCCCTATGGCTTAATAATTTTGTACCTGCTTCAGGATTATAAAAATATTTTCCCTAATATCTTGTAGTTAAAAAATTATTTGGCCCTTTAATGAATCTGATATATAGTTTTGTGCAATGTGTGAGGTAGGGAAAGTTTTCTTACTTCCTGGAACAAATTCTCATTCCGTTTGCACCCACCTGAACTGTCCCACATGTTTTCCTATGACACCTTGGATTTATGGATCCTTAGGACATCTGTAGAGAGAATCCCTGAAGTTGTATGCAGAATTTTGTATATGTGTATAGGCATTTTTTTTTCCTGTAGAGTGAGCCCTTAATTTTCATCACATTTTCAAAAGGATGCATAGTCCAGCAAAGGTTAAGAAGCCCTGTGTTAGTTATATTCTCTGTTTTTCCTTCCATCAGGAAATCCTAGAGAGGCAACCTTGTTTCCATACCCCTTTCCAAACTTAACCCTTTCATTTCTTAAATTCTCTTTATGGAGTATCAGTAGGGTTTTCCAGTTCATTCTTTCAACAACCATTAATTGAGCACCTACTATATTAGGCATGGTATCAGCAAATCTCACTAAGACTTAGAAGCTGCCCTCAACTGGCTGATAGTCTAGTTGGGAAAACAGACAAATAACTCTCAATATATTAGAGTATAGTACGATAGTGTTAGCATAATGCTATGCACAGAGAGCTATGAACGTTTGTAAATGAAAGCAAATCCTTATATGTACGTGTGTGTGTGTGTCGTCATTTCTGAACGAGGATTCTGGCATCAGTTTGGAGACTAAAGAGGAAACAAAGAGACCAGTTAGGAAGCCAATCTGTGTTTCTATGGTGGAGAAATGGGAGAAGTATGAGGGGTTGCAATGAAGTTGTGTAAGTGGAGAGAGGATAGGTGTGCAAGATTCAGGATATACTAAGAAGGGAAAATAGACTGGAATTACTGGCTGAGTTATTGAATATGGGGATTAGAGGGGAATTAGAAGTCAGGAATAATGGCCAGGCTTTTGTTTTGGGTGACTGGTTGGTTGGGGGAGTCCTTGCTGAACTAGGAGATGTAGGCTGAGTACCAGATTTAAAGGAAAAGTTGAGTTCAGTCTTGTACATTTACAATAATGCGTATTGATAGAGAGGCAGAAATGAATGTGATCACAAGTGAGGGTGTAGACAGAGCAAAGATCTGGGGAATGTCAGTGCTTTAGGGGTTTGTGGAGAAAGGGGAAGGTTATAAGGCCGAGAAACAGAGATATGAGAAAGATCAAGAGAAAATTTCGTAGCAGACAGGGAGGAGAGAGTTTCAGGAAGGAGGAAGGAGTCAACAGCGGAAATACTGCAGGGAAATCAACTGAGATCAAGACAGAAAAGACCCACTGAGTGAGCAATGTGGAGCTTATGGGCGGCCTCCCCGAGAGCGCTTTCATGGCTGCAGTGGGAGGAGATGCTAGTGGGAGACAAGATGCCGTGGTGGGGGATTTGGTTGGAAGATGGAATGGAAGGTGAGGTGGTAAAGGTAGTACCTGTAGACAAGACTTGCCCAAAGCTTTGCTGTGAAGTTTTGATGGGAAAACCACCATTCATTTCTTTTTTTTTTTTTTAAGATTTTATTTATTTGAGAGAGAGAGAATGAGAGAGAGCGCATGAGAGGGGGGAGGGTCAGAGGGAGAAGCTGACTCCCCGCCGAGCAGGGAGCCCGATGCGGGACTCGATCCAGGGACTCCAGGATCATGACCTGAGCCGAAGGCAGTCGCTTAACCAACTGAGCCACCCAGGTGCCCTCATTTCTTAAGTAGAGGAGTTAGGTTGTCAGACTATTAAGGAAGCTCCACTGAAGTTAACCCCGGAGCTAATGAATTCAGTTATCTGGTTGGTATGTTTTATTCTTGAAGGATTTCAAAGCCGAATTTGATCAAGATTTTCTTTGACTCCTATTCAGGGTGTTAATATTTAGCAGCTGAGATGGCTCGGTCACTGACCAGCCAGCAGAGAAGTTGTAACCTCTCAGAACAGTTGCTGACTGGAGACAACTGGTAGGGCCTGGCCAATGAATAAAATCCTGTTTCCTATTGCCAAGGACTATCTGGCTGTATGTATGGATGCCTTTCTCAGAAATACTTTGGTCAAGGAGACTGATTTTCCAGATTAGATTAGTGGGATTGCAGGGCTCTAAAAGGACCAGATCACAGAAGTTATAACTAGTGGGGCACCTGGCTGGCTCAGTCAGTGGAGCATGTGACTCTTGATCTCAGGGTTGTGAGTTCAAACCCCATGTTGGGCGTGGAGCCTACTTAAAAAAATTGTAAAAAAAAAAAAAAGTTGTAGCTAGTACTGAAAAATGTTTGCAAACTCTTCTGCTAAATTAGACTGAAGGCCACATTTGTAATCAAGAGCCTTGGGGGCAAAAAGGACAGAAAAGCAAACAGGGACACCAAAAAGTTTTGTTTTCCCCCCACTGAAAACTAAGATAAACAGTATGTGACCAGCTGGGGAGGAAGTTCAAAAGGAATGTTAACACATTCTAAGAATGATAAGGGCAAAAAGTCTTTAGTTTCAAATGGTCATTTCATTTTGAGCTATAAGGTTAGAAACAGAATGGATTGTTTTTTATTCATTTATTATTATTATTTTTAAAGATTTTATTTATTTGACAGAGAGACAGCGAGAGAGGGAACACAAGCAGGGGGAGTGGGAGAGGGAGAAGCAGGCTTCCCGCCGAGCAGGGAGCCCAATGTGGAGCTCAATCCCAGAACCCCGGGATCACGACCCGAGCTGAAGGCAGACGCTTAACCGACTGAGCCACCCAGGTGCCCCTGGATTGTTTTTTTTATATCAGAGCACATATGATAGGGAAATTTTCTGTTTCCACTGATGTTCCCTCAGTGACCCGTGCTAGGGTTGGAATTAAGAAGATAAGAACTAGCACCCTTTTACATGTGCTCTGTTTTTATGACAGGACGGGTCAGGGGGCAGGTGCAGAGGCCTACAGCTAAAAGTAGATGCACATTATCATTCTAGCTCAAGACTCCTCCTCATTTTCCCCTTTGGTAAGTGTACAATCTTGCATTATGCCAGGAAATAATTTTTTTCAAATAGGAATTGCAGCATATTTTTTTTCTTTTGACAAATGCCATACAGATAAACCTCTCAGCATAATTGGCCCTCTTTCAAAGATTTTCATGTGGAATATTTATAGTGAAATGTAAGTCTGTCTGGTATATAAACAGAGTTAATTGCAGCTATTATACTCTCCTTTACACTTCTCAGTGATTGCTTAGAATGTCACGTCTCGATATACTTTCAAGAAAATTGGAATTTAAAAGTTAGTTTTGAAAAGAAGGCAGAAAAAAATGAGAGTCTTGTGGGATGGATAAAGTGCTTAATGTTCTTTTGGTAGGTAGAGCCAATAATGTTACCTTTCTTGAGTTAAGAGAAAGAAAGACTATGTTTGTTTACCTGAATTTCTTGTCAGTTGTCATTATTATTATTATTATTGGTTGAGTTCTTCTCTTTTCGTTGTGTGTTAGAGTTGACTAGAGAACATACAGGCATACCTTGGAGATACTGTGGGCTGTGTTCCAGACCACCGCAATAAAGCAAATATGGCAATGAACTGAGTCAAATGAATTCTTTGGTTTCCCAGTACATGTGAAAGTTATGTTTACACTATATTGTAGTCTATAAACTGTGCAATAGCATTATGTCTAAAAACAAAATGTACATACCTTAATTAAAAAAACCATCCTTTGGGACACTGGGATGGCTCAGTTGGTTAAGCACATTTGACTTCAGCTCAAGTCATGATCGCAGGGTCCTGGATTGAGCCCTGCAATGGGCTCTGCTTCTCCCTCTCCTTCTGCCCCTTCCCCTGCTCATGCTCTCTCTCTCATATAAATAAATAAAACCTTAAAAAAATAAAAAAAATCCTCTGATGTAGTATATATATGTATATATATATGATGGAACTGCAGCATATTTGGAATATGCTGGAATATTACTCAGCCATAAAAAAGAATGGAATCTTCCCATTTGCAATAATGTGGATGGAACTAGAGTGTATTATTCTAAATGAAATAAGTCAATCAGAGAAAGACAAATACCATATGATTTCATTCATATGTGGAATTTAAGAAACAAAACAGATGAACATAGGGTAAATAAAATAGAATAAAACAGACAAAGAGGCAAACCATAAGAGGTTCTTGACTATAGGGAACAAACTGAGGGTTGCTGGAGGGGAGGTTGGTGGGGGGATGGGGTAACTGAGTGATGGGCACTAAGGAAGGCACTTGATGTAATGAGTACTGGGTGTTATATGCAACTAATGAATCACTAAATTCTACCCTGAAACTAGTAATATACTATATGTTAACTAACTTGAATTTAAATAAAAAAAAAACCATTCTCTGAGTTTCAGTGAGTCATAATCTTTTTTAAAAAAGATTTTATTTATTTATTTGAGAGAGAGAGAGAGAGAGAGAGAACCAGTGGGAGGAAGAGGGAGAAGCAGACTCCCTGCTGAGCAGAGAGCCAGATGTGGGGCTCAATTCCAGGACCCTGAGATCATGACCTGAGCTGAAGGTAGACACTTAACTGACTGAGCCACCCAGGCGCCCCTGTGAGTCATAATCTTTTTTGCCGGTGGAAGGTCTTGCCTCGATGTTGATAGCTGCTGACTGATCAGGGTCATGATCACTGAAGGCTATGGTAATTTCTTAAAATGAGACAACAATGAAGTTTGCACATGGATGGTCTCTTCCTTTCACGAACAATTAATCTGTAGCATGAGAAGTTGTTCAGTAGCACTTTACCCACAATAGAACTTCTGTCAAAATTGGGGCCAATCCTCTCACACTTGAGGCTTAATCAATTAAATTTGTATGATATTCTAAATCCTTTGTTGTCATTTCAACAGTCTTCACAACATCTTTATCTGGAGTAGTTTCCATCTCATGAAACCACTTTCTTTGCTCATCCATATGAAACAGTTCCTCATCTATTCAAATTTTACCATGAGATTGCAGCAATTCAGTCCCATCTTCAGGCTCACTTCTAATTCTAGTTCTCTTGCTGTTTCTACCACATCGGCAGTTACTCACTCCACTGAAGTCTTGAATCCCTCCAAGTCATCTGTGAGGGCTGGAATCAACTCCTTTCAAACTCTTGTTAATGTTGATATTTTGACCTCTTCCCATGAATCACGAAGGTTCATAATGCCATCTAGAATGGTGAATCCTTTCCAGAAGGTTTTTGGCTGACTGCCCAGATCCATCACAGGAATCACTGTCCACGGCAACTATAGCCTTACAAAATGTATTTCTTAAATAGTAAGACTTGAAAGTAAAAGTGACTTCTTGATCCATGGGCTGCAGAATGGCTGTTGTGTTAGCAGGCATAAAAATGACATTCATCTCATTGTCCATCTCCATCAGAGCTCTTGGGTGACAAGGTATATTGTCAATGAGCAGTCATATTTTGAAAGGAATCTTTTCTTTTGAGCAATAGGTCTCAATAGTGGGGTTAAAATATTCAGTAAACTGGGGTGCCTGGGTGGTTCAGTCAGTTAAGCATCCGACTCTTGGTTTTGGCTCAGGTTATGATCTCATGGGTCATGAGATCGAGTCCCGCATCAGGCTCTACGCTCAGCGGGAGTCTGCTTGGATATTCTCTCCTGCTGCCCTTCCCCCCTTCAAATAAATAAATAAATCTATAAAAAAAATTCAGTAAACCTGTAAACTAGTAAACACATGGGCTATCATCCAGGTTTTGTTGTTCCATGTATAGAGCATAGGCAGAGTAGATTTAGCATAGTTCTTAAGGGCCCTAGGATTTTTGGAATGGTTGAGAAATGGCTTCAGCTTAAAGTCACCAGCTATATAAGCCCCTAACAGGAGAGTCAGCCTGTGCTTTGAATCTTTGAAGCTGGGCATTGACTTCTCCTCTCTAGCTATGACAGTCCTAGATGGCATCTTATTCCAATAAAAGGCTGTTTGGTCTACATTGAAAATCTGCTGTTTAGTGTAGCCATATTCATTAATCATCTTAGCTAGATCTTCTGGATAACTTGGTGCAGTGTCTAAAACACCACTTGTTGCTTCACCTTGTACTTCTATTTTATGGAGATGCGTCCTTCCTTAAAACTCGTGAACCAGATTCTGCTAGCTTCAACCTTTTCTTTTGTAGTTTCTTCACCTCTCTCAGCCTTTACAGATTTGAAGAGAGTTAGGGCCTTCCTCTGGACGAGGGCTTGGCTAAAAGGAATGTTGTGGCTGGTTTGATCTTCTATCCAAACCGCTAAAAGTTTCTTTGTATCAGCAATAAGGCTGTTTAGCCTTCTTATCTTTCATATGTTCATTGCAGTAGCACTTAATTTCCTTCAGGAACTTTTCCTTTGCATTCACAGCTTGGCTAACTGTTTCATACAGAAGGCCTAGGCCTAGCTTTCAACCTATCTTGGCTTTTGACATGCTTTCCTCACTAAGCTTAATCTTTTCTAGCTTTTGACTTAAGTGAGAGACGTGTAACACTTCTTTTCACTTGAACACTTAGAGGCCATTGTAGGATAATTAACTGGCTTACTTTCAATATTGTTGTGTCTCTGAGAATAGGGAGCCCTGAGGAGAAGGAGAGAGATGGGAGATTGGCTGGTGGATGGAGCAGTCAGAACACACGCAACATTTATTAAGTTTGCCATCATATATGGGTGTGGTTTGTGGCACCTCAAAGCAATTACAATAGTAACATAAAAGATCACTGATCACAGATCACCATAACAAATATAATAACAATAAAAATGTTTGAAATATTGTGAGAATTACCACAATGTGACACAGAAACACAAAGTGAGCAAATGGTGTTGGAGAAATGGTGCTGATAGTCTTGTTCAATGCAGTGTTGCCATAAACCTTCAATCTGTAAAAAACACAATATCCGTGAAGTGCAATAAAGTGAAGCACAATAAAACAAAGTATGTCTATAAATTAGAAAGAGGCTGGATTGGTGTCATCTCTTAGACAAGCTGGGAAAATGTTCTTACCATGGAAGCATAAGGAAGGGAAGAAATATCCAGAATCAGTATTTCATCTGCAGATGTAGTATTATTACTTATTTCTAACTCTCTTTTTCCAAGTCATGCCACTTGGAATGAGGGTGACTGGCTCGCAAAATTAAGCTGAGGGTGATGGGCATAAGAAATTTCACCTTGCGCACTTACCAGGCAAAACCACTGGGAGGTGAACCTTTCCCTACCTTTTCCACTTACCTTCAAGCTCTCTCCCTTTTTTGACCTGGTCCTGGTTGACACACATGTTCTCCACTGAGACTCTCAACTTCTCAAACATCTATCTGTTCTGCTATTGCCAGTGCTGGTCTTTGTTTTGGGGCTGGTTGGCCTCCATTGGGAGTTCCTGCCCACCACCTTGGTGACCCTGTTATTCCTGTCTACTGATGCCTCTCACTCTGTTGCCTCAGCAGTGTTACATTTCTCTAAGTGGAGAACATCCCAAAGGGTAGTCTGGATCTCTTTGTGCATCTAAAACTCTTCATTTTAAGGAGATTTAGACAACCAATCCCAAGGATGGGTTGTGGACATTTGAATCACAACACACAAAGCTACAAATTTTGCCTTTGTATCTGCACCAAACCAGTGCCCCAGGAAGACATCTTGGTGCTTCATTAGCCTCCTACTTCAGCAAGGGTCTTCTATCTTCCCCCAAACAGTTCTCTTAGTGACAGGGGCTGAGCAGAATTTTAGAGATTCTGCCGATTTGGTCTTCTTGGCCAGAAAACCCATACATTCCTTAGGTACAAAAGACTCCCTGAGAGTTGATTCTGCTCTGATGTTGCTCAGGAGATGGTCATGCAAATTAAATCCTACTTCTGAAGACCTTTTGAAGCCTTTTTATTTTATTTTATTTTATTTTATTTTTAAAGATTTTATTTATTTGACAGAGAGAGAGACAGCCAGAGAGGGAACACAAGCAGGGGGAGTGGCAGAGGGAGAAGCAGGCTTCCCACAGAGCAGGGAGCCTGACTTAGGGCCCGATCCCAGGACCCTGGGATCATGATCTGAGCCGAAGGCAGACGCTTAACGACTGAGCCACCCAGGTGCCCTTGAAGCCTTTTTAAAAGGGAAATTCTTCCACAAATGTGCTGATCTGATACTTCACTTAAATACCTAGAGTCTTAATTAAAACATTTTTTCAATCATTTTCTAACGTAATTCTCTAGGGGTATCAGTCGCTCTGTTTTTTCTGCAAATGATAATGAGGTCATAGAAATGAGACTTTCTGGGAGGTCTGACTGTATCTCCATCCTTGCACAATCTTTCCCTCCCTCATCCTAACCTTTTCCTTTACACTGCTAGAATTTACATTAGGCAGTCCTAGATGGTAAGTTACTTCTTACCATGGCTTCTCAGTCAACAGCATTTACTGAATGCTGACAGGGCTGGTACTAGTACCATAAGAAATTACAAGTCTTTGCTCTTAAAACTCCTGCAGTGTGGTTGATCCTATTGGGTCAGGTAGAGGGTAGGGTGTGGTTTCCAGGACAACAGAGGCTACATGTTTTGTCGGTCCAAGAGAAGATAGACACCTGCAAGGATAGACTTCTGACAGTATCTCTGGAAGGAAGTAGAATAGGTAATCTTTTTTTAAAAATTTTTTTTATAAATTTTTTTTTAAAGATTTTATTTATTTATTTGACAGAGAGAGACACAGTGAGAGAGGGAACACAAGCAGTGGGAGTGAGAGAGGGAGAAGCAGGCTTCCCACGGAGCAGGGAGCCTGATGCGGGGCTCGATCCCAGGACCCTGGGATCATGACCCAAGCCGAAGGCAGACACTTAACGACTGAGCCACCCAGGCGCCCCTAGAATAGGTAATCTTGCAGAGCATGGGCTCTCAAGTCAGATAGATCTGGGTCCAAAGTTTGGCTCCACCATCCATGAGCTGTGTGCCCTTAGACAAATTTTTTAACCTCTATGCACCTTAGTTTCCTCTTCTGTAAAAGTGGAATGATAATATAATATCTACCTTATGTAGACTTGTTTCATGGATTAAAAAAAAAAAAAAGCTTAGCACAGAGTCTGGAACACAACTTAATAGTCTTCATATTAAGTGGCCTATTGGCTTCTTCTTGGAAACTGCTTGTCCCAAGGAGGGCCCAAAGACAGAAATAACTACAGAAATATTGAACATTTAGACTATACCCAGGGAGAGGTACATTTTTCTATTGAGAGCCACTGACCCCTGGTAGAGAAGGATCAATTGAAGGCCTTGTAAAAAAAACTAATTTGCTTTTTTCCCCTCAGGGAAATATAAAATATTGAATTTACCTACTTTAAAGAACAAGGAACATAGCACTTTACTCAATAAATACCTTGAATAGATTTCTAGAACTTTAAGGGACCTCAGAGACCATCCACTATAATCTCTTTATTTAATAGATAAGACAGCTGAGGGCCAGAAATATAAACTGACTTCGTCATAATTACTTTCCTTCACCATGACAGACCACAGGAATAAAACCTTTACTTCCAACTCCTAGCATTTTCCTGCTATACTATGTGTCTAGTTGTTCAGAAAAATAATAGGGAGAGGAAGAGAGAAAGGAAATTGAGAAGAAGGAGAGAGAAGGAAAAGGAGTCTGAAAGAGGGAGGGAGATACTTATTGAAAGAAGAAAGGACAGAGAAAGAACAAGAAAATAAGAAAGTGGTCATTTCTAACAGCAATAGGGTTTCATCAAACGTACATCATGTCAAGCTAATGTCCTTTACTTTTTCTTTTTATGAATTTTATTTATTTATTTTAGAGAGAGGGAGAGAGGGAGAGAGAGCACATGTCAGCAGGGAGAGGGACAGAGTGGAAGGGAGAGGAAAAGGGAGAGAATCTCAAGCAGACTCTGTGCTGAGCATGGAGCTTGACACAGGGCTCGATCTCATGACCCTGAGATCATGACCTGAGCTGAAACCAAGAGTTGGATGCTTAACTGACTGAGCCACCCAGGTGCCCCATAATCTTCTTTATTTTTCCATGAGGTCTGTTACTCTGAATGAATATTGGAATAAGTGACAGGGCCTCATCACGAGCTGGGAGTCTACGGCAATAATCCAGGTGAGAAATGTTAATGACTCAGACTAGGGTGGCAGCAATAGGGTGGTTCTAGACGTTGGATTTGAGATATATTTCAGAGAGATAGAGAGATATGTTGTTGGATTGGATGTTGGGAGGCAAGTGAATTCAGAGTTCTTGACTTGAGTAATTAGATGGATGGTGATAACCATTTACTGAGATGGGGTAGGATTTTGGGCATGCTTTATATGATTTCCCAGGGAAAATTCTGAGTGTACAGTTGAATATTTGAATCGGGAACTCAGGAAGGAGCAAGGCTGAAGGTACAAATTCAGGAGTTGTTGGTATAATGATATTATGGGACTGGATGAGATCATCTCGAGATGGAATGAAAATAGAAAGGAGAAGGATGCTGAGGGCTGAGTTCAGAGTGCTCCATTTTTTAGAAGGCTAGCAGGGGAAAGGCTGCCAGCAAAGTGAGACCTGGGAGTTATTAGTGGGGGACCTTCTAAAGACACGGGTTTCTAGAGTTTCTGCAAGTAATTTAATAGAATCATTCATAAGGGACGAATGGGATATGGAATAATATGGGCTGGATAGCAGTACAGGTAGGTGGGATAGGACTGTGTGCACCAAAATAGTGTCAAAAACAGATTAGTGGGAACTTGAAGGGCTGTAGGACGGTACCTCGGGTCTTGCCCCTGTCTCATGAGCCTGGTTAAAAAAACCTCTTGAGTAGAAAGAATTTGGGCAGGTTTGCACGGATACAAAGATGGAGAGATAGTTACCACATCAGGTTGATTAGTAGGTTTTGAAAAACATGGGGAGCCAGAGTAGATGATCCATGCCTGTTGTGCTAAACCAAGTATGGGGTGATGAGGGCCTGACCTGCACTGGTGGTCATGGGAAGATTGGATTCTAGAGATATGTGAAAAGAAAGGATTGGCAGGATTTTGTGACTGACTAGATATAGATGATGAAGGAGAGAAAAGAGGCCCAAGGGATTCGAGGGTACTGGTTTTTTTTTTTTACATTGATAAATTACTTTTTAAAACAATTTTATTTTATTATGTTATGTTAGTCACCATTCATTACATCATTAGTTTTTGATGTAGTGTTCCATGATTCATTGTTTGTGTATAACACCCAGTGCTCCATGCAGAACGTGCCCTCTTTAATACCCACCACCAGGCTAACCCATCCCCCACACCCCCTCCCCTCTAGAACCCTCAGTTTGTTTCTCAGGGTCCATAGTCTCTCATGACTCATCTCCCCCTCCAATTCCCCCGCTTCATTTTTCCCTTCCTACTTTCTTCTTCTTCTTTTTAACATATAATGTATTATTTGTTTCAGAGGTACAGGTCTGTGATTCATCAGTCTTACACAATTCACAGCGCTCACCATAGCACATACCCTCCCCAATGTCCATCACCCAGCCACCCCATCCCTCCCACCACCCCCCACCACTCCAGCAACCCTCAGTTTGTTTCCTGAGATTAAGAATTCCTCATATCAGTGAGATCATGATACTTGTCTTTCTCTGATTGACTTATTTCACTTAGCATAATACCCTCTAGTTCCATCCACGTCGTTGCAAATGGCAACATTTCGTTTTTTTGTTTTCTTTTTTTAAAGATTTTATTTATTTATTTGACAGAGAGAGACACAGTGAGAGAGGGAACACAAGCAGGGGGAGTGGGAGAGAGAGAAGCAGGCTTCCTGCTGAGCAAGGAGCCCGATGTGGGGCTTGATCTCAGGACCTGGGATCATGACCTGAGCTGAAAGCAGACGCTTAACGACTGAGCCACACAGGTACCCCAAGATTTCGTTGTTTTTTTTTTTTTTTTGATGGCTGCATAATATTTCATTGTGTATATATACCACATCTTCTTTATCCATTCATCTGTTGATAGACATCTACGTTCTTTCCATAGTTTGGCTATTGTGGACATTGCTGCTATAAACAATGGGGTGCACATACCCCTTCGGATCACTACATTTGTATCTTTGGAGTAACTACCCAGTAGTGCAATTGCTGGGTGGTAGGGTAGCTCTATTTTCAACTTTTTGAGGATCCTCCATACTGTTTTCCAGAGTGACTGCACCAGCTTGCATTCCCACCAACAGTGTAGGAAGGTTCCCCTTTCTGCACATCCTTGCCAACATCTGTCATTTCTTGACTTGTTAATTTTAGCCATTCTGACTGGTGTGAGCTGGTATCTCATTGAGGTTTTGATTTGGATTTCCCTGATGCCGAGTGATGTTGAGCACTTTCTCATGTGTCTGTTGGCCATTTGGATATCTTCTTTGCAGAAATGTCTGTTCATGTCTTCTGCCCTTTCTTGATTAGATTAGTTGTTCTTTCGGTGTTCAGTTTGATAAGTTCTTTATAGATTTTGGATACTAGCCCTTTATCTGATATGTCATCTGCAAATATCTTCTCCCATTCTGTTGGTTGTCTTTTGGTTTTGTTGACTGTTTCCTTTGTTGTGCACAAGCTTTTTATCTTGATGAAGTCCCAATAGTTCATTTTTGCCCTTGCTTCCCTTGCCTTTGGCGATGTTTCTAGGAATAAGTTGCTGCGGCTGAGGTAAAAAATATTGCTACCTGTGTTCTCTTCTAGGATTTTGATGGACTCCTGTCTCATATTTAGGTCTTTCATCCATTTTGAGTCTATTTTTGTGTGTGGTGTAAGGAAATGGTCCAGTTTCATTCTTCTGCATGTGGCTGTCCAATTCTCCCAACACCATTTGTTGAAGAGACTGTCTTTTTTCCATTGGACATTCTTTCCTGCTTTGTGGAAGATTAGTTGACCACAGAGTTGAGGGTCCATTTCTGGGCTCTCTATTCTGTTCCATGGATCTATGTGTCTGTTTTGTGCTAGTACCATATTGTCTTGATGATGACAGCTTTGTAATAGAGCTGGAAGTCCGGAATTGTGATGCCACAGGCTTTGCTTTTCTTTTTCAACATTCCTCTGGCTATTCGGGGTCTTTTCTGGTTCCATACAAATTTTAGGATTATTTGTTCCATTTCTGTGAAAAAAGTTGATGGTATTTTGATAAGGATTGCATTAAATGTGTAGATTGCTCTAGGTAGCATTGACATTTTCACAATATTTTTTCTTCCAATCCATGAACATGGAACATTTTTCCATTTCTTTGTGTCTTCCTCAATTTCTTTCATGAGTATTTTATAGTTTTCTGAGTACAGGTTGTTTGCCTCTTTGGTTAGACTTATTCCTAGGTATCTTATGGTTTTGGGTGCAGTTGTAAATGGGATCGACTCCTTAATTTCTCTTTCTTCTGTCTTGTTGTTGGTGTATAGAAATGCCACTGATTTCTGTGCATTGATTTTATATCCTGCCACTTGACTGAATTCCTGTATGAGTCCTAGCAGTTTTGGGGTGGAGTCTTTTGGGTTTTCCACATAAAGTATCATATCATCTGCAAAGAGTGAGAGTGGGAGAGGGAGAAGCAATTGCACTACTGGGTAGTTACTCCAAAGATACAAATGTAGTGATCTGAAGGGGTATGTGCACCCCAATGTTTATAGCAGCAATGTCCACAATAGCCAAACTATGGAAAGAACGTAGATGTCTATCAACAGATGAATGGATAAAGAAGATGTGGTATATATACACAATGAAATATTATGCAGCCATCAAAAAAAAAAAACAACGAAATCTTGGGGTACCTGTGTGGCTCAGTCGTTAAGCGTCTGCTTTCAGCTCAGGTCATGATCCCAGGTCCTGAGATCAAGCCCCACATCGGGCTCCTTGCTCAGCAGGAAGCCTGCTTCTCTCTCTCCCACTCCCCCTGCTTGTGTTCCCTCTCTCACTGTGTCTCTCTCTGTCAAATAAATAAATAAAATCTTTAAAAAAAGAAAACAAAAAAACGAAATGTTGCCATTTGCAACGACGTGGATGGAACTAGAGGGAGAAGCAGGCTTCCTGCTGAGCAAGGAGCCCGATGTGGGGCTCGATCCCAGGACTCTGGGATCATGACCTGAGCCGAAGGCAGACGCTTAACGACTGAGCCACCCAGGTGCCCCTAGTAACTCATTTTTTACCAGGACCTTTAGTAACTCTGATAGTTTGAATTTACATAGTTGGTTCTGTATATTGAAGGGATAGTAAAAATAATTATAGCAAATTGTCTATCCCAACCTTAAAAGATTATGAATTAACCAATTAATGTGTTTCTGTTTGCATAAAAGCTGATAGCTGAAGCCAAATGGTCTAATAAGATCAGTTCAGACTTCACTTTTTGATGGTTTGCCAGTTGAATATTGATATGATTGCATTTATTTATGAGGTTGCTGGGTAATTTGAATTGCCCTGTGAGGGCCTGAGTTATTTTTACAGAACCATTCTCCCCTGCTTAACTAAATGACATTAATCTTACCCCTCTGAAAGCAGTGCCTTGTGGCCAAGTAGAGATTTCTGTCCTGTACCCAAAGATGCTCTTAGTGATTGGAATGTGTGAGGGCCATGCCTGAAAGATCTGCAGAATTTTCTATAGCTCAGAGGTTTTGCTACGATCCTGGATTGGTGTTCACAAAGTGGGAGGAGCCATGTTCAACTTTCTTAAGGGAAAAAGAAATCTTTTCAAGCATTTGATTTATAAAAGCACTCACTTACATATTTTGAACTCAGGTATGTCCTTAAAAGGAATTAATATTATGGTTTTAAAAACTCTCTAATTTTTACTTTTCCAGTACTCCCTATGAAACTAGCCCAAGGTCATAAGTTTTACTGTGTATGTCATTTTGTGCACATTTGCCTGATTTGCTTATATAAGAACGTCAGCCACTTAAACTGAGAGAAGAGTTTCTACCTCCCCAAGTTCCGAACATGATGACATATATTTAGATCAGTGCATTAAGTGTTAGAAGAGTAGGAATTTAGAATGGGAATGAAGTTAGATATTATCTAGTCTACTTCCTTTGTTTAAGATGAAGGAACAGAGTTCTAAAGAGGTGAGTCATTTGGCCAACTTTATCCACCTAGCTGATGACAGAGGTGCTGTGTTCTCACTGCGTCCTATCAGGAGGCACATGATTTTGGCTTGTCTCATTACTGGTGATGTTAACTTTGATCATTTGGTAAATGTGGTATCAAGTTTTTCCACTATAAAGTTATTCATTTTCCTTTTGTAGTTATTAAGTGTTTTGTGGGGAGGTACTTTAAGACTTTGTATATATCTCCTTCCTCATCAAATTTTACTGGCTATTACCCATTGATGTTTCTTGTGTGAATTAATTATTGCTATGATGGTTACAACATGGTGATTTTTCCAATTCTATCATTCCTTCTGCAAAGATTAGTTGGCATTTTGCTGTAAGGAAATGAAATGCCAACTAATTTGTTTTTTTCCCCATTTGGGCTCATATATTGGTTTGGCCTCATGGATTTCCTTTTTATTCAAAAGTGTATAATCTATTTCTATTACTACTTATTTTCATGTTCAATTTGTCCCAGATAGGCCAGTGGGAGGTGCTTCAAGCCGGTTCCTGTGCCCTTTAGACGCATCTCCATCATTTTATTTTTCTCATTTAATTTTTAAAAAATTCCAGTGCAGGGGCACCTGGGTGGCTCAGTAGTTAAGCATCTGCCTTCGGCTCAGGTCATGATCCCAGGGTCCTGGGATCGAGCCCCACACTGGGCTCTCCGCTCCGCGGGAAGCCTGCTTCTCCCTCTCCCACCCCCCTGCTTGTGTTCCTGCTCTCGCTATCTCTCTCTCTGTCAAATAGATAAATAAAATCTTTAAAAAATAATAAAAAATTCCAGTGCAGTTAGCATACAGTACTATAGTAGTTTCAGGTGTACAACATAGTGATTCAACAGTTCCACACATTACTCAGGGCTCATCATAAGTGTGCTCTCAATCCCCTTCACCTATCTCTGCCATCTCTCTACATAGCTCCCCTCTGGTAACCATTAGTTCTCCATAGTTAAGAGTCTGTTTTTTGGTCTCTGTCTCTCTCTCTCTATTCCTTTGTTCATCTGTTTTGTTTCTTCAGTTCCACATGAGTGAAATCATATGGTATCTGTCTTTCTCTGACTTATTTCACTTAGCATTATACTTTCTAGATGCATCCAAGTGGTTGCAAATGTTTTCTTATTTAATTTTTATATTGTGGCAAAGTATAGAAAGTGTAGAATTTACCATTTTAACCTTTTTGAAGTGTGTCATTCAGTGGCATTAAGTACATTCACAATGTTGTGCAACTACCCCCACCACCTAGTTCCAGACATTTTTTTATCACCTGACGTGGAAACCCCGTGCCCATTAGACATTTGTTCCCAATTCCCCTGTCCCTCTAGCCCTTGGTAACCACAAATCTGCTCTCTATCTCAATAGATTTGGCTATTCTGGATATTTCATAGAAATGGAATCATACAATAGCCAGTCTTTTATGTCTGGCTACTTTCACTTAGCGTAATGTCTTCAAGATTCATCCATGTTGTAGCATGTATCAGTACTTCATTTTTTAGTGGTTGTGTTGTATGGATATACCACATTTTGTTTATTCATCCATCTGTTGATGAACATTCAGGTTGCTTGCACCTTTTGGCTATTATGAATAGTGCTGCTATAAAAATGCATATGCAAGTTTTTGTTTGAACACTTATTTTCAATTATTTTAGGTATATACCCAGAAGTAGAATTGCTGGGTCATATGGTAATTTTATGTTTAACATGATGTTGAGCAACCTCCAAACTGTTTTCCACAGTGGCTGCTCCATTTTACATTTCTATCAGCAGTATATGAGGGTTCCATTTTCTTCACATCTTCGCCAACGCTCATTTTCCTTTTTCAATTATAGCCATCCTAGTAAGTGTGAAGTGGTATCTAATTGCAGTTTTTGATTTGCATTTCCCTAATGACTAATGATTGAACATCTTTTCATGTGTTTGTTTGGTCCTTTATATATCTTCTTTGGAGAAATGACTGTTAAACCCATTTTAAAAATTGGGTCGTTTGCTTTTTATTGTTAAATTGTAGGAGTTCTTTATATATTCTGAAGACTAGACCCTTACCAGATATATGACTTGCAAATATCTTGTCCCATTCTGCAAGTTGTATTTTTAGTTTTGATAGATACTCTCTTTGATGCCCAAAATGTTTTAAATTTTGATCAAGTCTAATTTGTCTGTTTTTTTTTTATTGCTGTGTTTTTGGTGTCATATCTAAAAAACCATTGCCACTGTCATGAAAATTTACTCCTTTGTTTTCTTCTAAGAGTTTTGTAGTTTCTGCTCTCACATTTAGTGCTATCAAATCGTTGATACATTTCAAGTTGATTTTTTATATATAGTATGATGTAGGGGTCCAATGTCATTCTTTGCCATGCAGATATCCAGGTCTCTTAGCACCATTTGTTGAAGAGACTATTTTCCTTTCCCTTCCATCATTTTTTAGTGCTTTCTTTTAGGCTTTAGTGTTTTATTTAAATTCTTTGGTGTTATAATTGCATTTATTTTTTCTTACATAGAAAGCCTTTTATAGTGATATATTTGTTTCCAAAATACCATACCTATATTTTTATTAAAATATATAGGTAATGTTTAAGATTTCTTTGCTGGTAGTTTTGCCTTTATTTTGTTATTTTTTTCCTAGCTTTTTCTGAGGTCTAACTGACAACTAAAATTGTATATATTTAAGGTGTCCAACATTATCATTTGATATTTCCATACATTGTGAGAATTACCACAATCAAGTTAATTAAAACATCCAACACCTCACATAGCTACCATTTTTTTTTTTTTTTGGTGAGAACACATAAGATTTAGTCTTAGTAAATTGTAGGTATAGAATGCAGTACTTTATAGTCACCATATTGTACATAAGATTCCAAGAACTTATTCCTCTTAAACTGAAAGTTTGTACACTTTGACCTAGATCTCCCCATTTCTTCCACCCTGCCCACACCTTCCCTCTTCTCCCAGGCCCTGGCAAACACCATTCTACTCTCTGTTCCTATGAGTTTGATGTTTTTAGATTCCACTTATAAGTGAGACCATACTATTTGTATTTTTCTGTCTGGCTTATTTCACTCAGCGTAATGCCCTCCAGGTTCATCCACATTGTTGCAAATGGCAGGATTTCCTTCTTTTTAATGGCTGAATAATATTCCACTATAGATGGACATTTAGGTTGTTTCCATATTTTGGCTATTGGAAATAATGTTGCAGTGAACATGGGAGTGTAAATATCTCTTTGAGATACTGATTTCATTTCCTTTAGATATGTACCCAGAAGTGGGATTGCGGGGTCATATGGTAATTCTCTTGTTAATTTTTTGAGGAATCTCCATATTGTTTTCCATAGTGGCTATGCCAGTTTTCATTCCCACCAATATGAACACTTAACTTCTAGACTAACATAATATTTATTCTAGGCTTTCCTTGCCTTGCAGGGGGTGCGGCAGAAGGAGAAGCAGACTCTGCACTGAGGGTGGAGCCTGATGTGGGGCTTGATCCCAGGACGCTGGGATCATGACTTGAGCCAAGTCAGACGCTTAACCAACTGAGCCACCCAGGTGCCCCTCTACTTCTTCTTCTTCTTCTTCTTTTTTAAAAAGATTTTATTTATTTGTCAGAGAGAGAGAGAGAGCACAAGCAGGGGGGAGCAACAGGCAGAGGGAGAAGCAGGTTCCCTGCTGAGTAAGGAGCCCGAAGTGGGACTCGATCCCAGAACCCTGAAATCATGACCTGAGCCAAAGGCAGACGCTTAACAACTGAGCCACCCAGGTGCCCCCGCCCCTCTACTTCTATGTTTCTTAACAGCTCATTTAAATAAACTTATCTCTCTATATACCAATCTATCATCTATCTCTGTCTAGAAGGGAGAACAACCCAGTCCTGTTTATTGTATTTTTAAATTCAATCACTGTATATTTCCTTTCTTAATTTCTACTTGCTTCTATTAAATATCCACCTATTCTTGTTTCATTTTTGCCTGTCTTTGTTGAAAAATTTTGTATCCTTTTTAAGTGGAGGTTATACTGCACTCTCTTTTTTTGCAACTATCCCATCTTTCTAATTTAAAGTCTTTGTTAAGCTGTTCTATAAAATTAATTTTCCAGAGTGGATGCATGATTGTTAATTTTGTTAGTTTTCTTTCTTAGCAACCAATTATTGTTTTTGGAATTTGGGTTTACCAGTAATTTTAGATAAGACTTTTTTGTTTCTTATTCCTCTTTCTTTCTCCCACTCACACCATCTGCCTCTCTGTCCAGCATTTTTGTGGTACCCTTCCCACCAACGATTCTCCAGGTCCCTAATCTGTAATTAGACTTTAAATCGCTGTTTGGGGTTTCTGTCCTATAGTGATGGATGAGTACCAAAGAACCAGCCAAATGGCCAGTCGGCAGTTTTGGCTCAGTTCTTATCAAGGCTGTGGGTTTTAAAGAGATAGCTTATGTATTTTTAACAGGGGCAGTATTGCCCCCAATAAGGTGAAAATTGATTCTTGGAAGCCTAAAAATCTTAGATATTACAGTGGCCCTTCAAAGCTCAACCTTATCCATAAAAATCTTATTCCTTAGCATTTAATTTCTCTCTTTTGGGAAAAGTTAAATTTTTCTTCTTAGGGGGATAATAATGAAAAAAGTTGAAAAACATTACTATAGCTCAAGACAGAAGTCAGCTATGTTTTGTTCAGTGTACTTCCTTAAGTAGTGAGCCTTCTTCCTCATCATCTGTGGAGCTTTTAAAACTCTTTGACTCCTGAAGAGATGAATTTCTGGCCAGCATAGCCATAGCTTCGGCCTACCTCTCAGTTTTGCATTTCTGTTCCACGGAGATGTTTATCTTGTTTTCAAATCTAGAAACCTTTTCTCTTTTCATATTTAACCACATATTACCATATATTTGGAGCATAAAGGGGGTAATCAAAGCATGAACTCGTTGCACCATCTTGACTGGAAGTCAATATTTATTATTTTATTTACCAACCATTCTAGTGTCTTTTTTCCCCCCAGAGCAAGAGAAAGAGGGCACGTGCTCATGTGTGCATGCGTGTGTGTGTGTGTGTGTGTGTGTGTGTGTGTGTAAGCGGAGTGGGAGGGGCAGAGGGCAAGGGAGAGAATCCCAAGCTGACTGTGCTGAGCGCGGAATCCGGCAGGGGGCTCGATTTCACAACCCTGAGATCATGATCCGAGCCAAATCAAGAGTCAGTCACTTAACCAACTGAGCCACACAGGTGCCCCCATTCTAATGTCTTTTTTTTTCTTAACTTATATCCTATTTGAGACTTATAATACTTATATAAGACATAATACAGGAATATCCAGCTGATAGACGTCAATTACATTCAGTTGGGTATCTGTGCTTTACTTTCTACCTTGGCATTTCTGAGGTTTCTAAATAATGTAGATCCTTTTTAGTTAGTGCCATCTTCTCTGAGAGGTTCTGGGCTTTTGAGGTCCCATTGTTCTGCAGCTGGAAATTTATGGCCAAGTCTCTCAAGGGTACACTCAATGCATTCATAATCTGCTCTCTAGTAGCATTTGCAATTATACTCCAAAAGCCTTTCCATTG